>NW_009215252.1:0-31379 GCF_000690835.1 Fulmarus glacialis
TCTTTTCCAATCTAAATGATTCTATGATTGTAGGGTTTGTGTTACACCACAATACAGATACAATTATCAGCACTAACAATGTTAGTTATTCCACAGCATTTGATGTCTGAGTGTACATTAGCTACAGCATCTTTTTGTCTGATTTATTCTTTTACAGTTATATAATTTTCTATTAAAATCAGATTTTCTTTCAGGCGTGAATCAAGTTATGTTCTCAGGTAGTTGGGCTCAACTGAGAAGCACCTCAAGCTTCAGATACGCTAGGACAGGTGAAATAGCAGTACATCACATGGAGCTGAAATTCCTTTTTAAACTACCCCAGAGGAAACCAATGAAGGCAAACTGAGATCCCATGAGATCTGAATGGTCAGTAGACCCAGTCAAAAACACCAGTTCTACAACCTATGCGAGAGATCAATTCATCAAGAAAACGTGTGGTATTTTTAAGCCAAGGCATCATGTTGGAGCCCTTACAACCATTTGCCTTTAAGTAGAATCATGAAACTCATGAAGGAGGAAAGGCAAGGACATCTACAGAGTCTGTAAATGACAATAGACGGAAGCAGCCAATTAGCATATTGGTACAGTGATCTAAATTACAGCTAAGCCTGCAGAGGCTATAAAGGCTGCTATATCATAAGTCACTAATGACTTACAGCGATAGGAAGAAGATAGCCTGGTAAAAATCCTGAGAGGCAATAGCCAGGATGTACTGAGATGATAATGAAAAACACAAGACAAATTGCATCCACGTCTTGCTTCAATAGCCTGCTTCTCAGGAGAAGAGACTCCTTTTGCCCTTCCTTTCTCTCTCCTCGACACTTCTAAACAGCCTACAGCTCTGTAAGCCCTTGGGAGCCCTGTGTTACACGGCTCCCTCTACCATCCCTAAGGCAGATATTCCCTTCATACATCCATCAAAACTATGCCTGCAGGGAAATGCTTCTGAGGGACAGGCAGCACTTTCCAGCTTTTCTTGGAGCTAGCTACTGGCTCTGCAGCAAGAATATATTCTTTTGATTAAGAGGAAAACTCTGATACTGAGCTGACCAGGTTTTGATTTGTTCCTCTGGTGTATCATTATAGCTGGACATAGGCAACTATTTCAAAGAGGCATAGAAACAATTATGTGCTTGGTATGCGAGTCCCAGAAGCATCTATTGCTATAATTTTCTTTGTCACACATCAGCTTTTACTGTAACGAGACCTTGAGTTAGAGGAAGGGGGAAAAAAAGAAAAAAAAAAAAAAAATCAATAAGGGTCATTGAAACTCTGCTATGGCCAGATGAAGTACCAGATTTCACTGGCAGCAGCTGTCATACCAATTAAACAATAGAACACTACCTATTAAACCCAATCTGTAGTCAACTCAACGGTCACTGTTCTGCTTACACTTAATTCTATGAAATCACTAATTTTCATGTGTGACTTTCAGAATATATATTTTACCTGAAACACAGTGAAGGTGGCTGTGCACACACGTAGGACTCTGCAATCAGTAGCAGCGAATCACTAGGTACTTGAAGAGAGAGAATTATGGTCAAAAGTGGAAAATAAAGACCACAGATTAGTAGGGACTACTTTATTCTTGCTAAGCCCCCTCCATCTTTCAGTAGATCCACTTGAATTTCCCCTGAGTTCTAGATCTTCAATCCAAAAAAAAATCACTGTGGAACCCCTACAACTCTCCAGTGGATGATCCCTTCAAAGTATGATACACTTATTGCCCAGTCACTAAATGCAACCATCTATTCATGCAAGCACTAATACATGCAATTGGCATATGCATAAACCTCTCTCACTCATTATATTGTAACATTGAGGCACCAGGACAATATGAAGATTTCAATTACATTTCTAGTGACAATGAAAGCATTGGCATAATATTCCAATGATTCACAAGTAGGATCTAGCACTTCTGATGGTAAAGGCTGACAACTGTTGTTGGTATCGGGAAGAGTGAAGGAAGGAGTCAACTATAGGTTGATTCCAGCAATAAAAAAGCAGGGACTTGTATTTCATTCCATTTTTAAAAAGACATTGGCAGGAAATTCTGATCAAAAGCTCCAAATTTTACCTTCTTGCAAACATTTTCTTCTCATAAAACCCACGTCTACATTTACCACTGAGAAATTAACAAAAGCAATTCTAAAGAACATAGATACATATATATGAAGCCCCTGCATTCCCCCTGCACTCACATCAATGCTGTTTTCTGGAGGGCAGTCTCTGCCCATGCTCAAGCCACGCAGCTGTACAGCTATAACTATGAATCCACATTAAAGCTTGGGTTCAGCTGCACTCAGGAAGTTGCATTAGCAAGGCTCAGTGCCATGCTAAACATGCCTGCAAAGATTCCAGATAGGAACCGGTGCCACCCAGCTGGCTTTGCCATAAAAACAACATCTAGGCTTGCCTTAAGAAGCCTGTGCAGCAAGCAATATGCTACTAACGTTATAGATTATGACCATGCACAAAACAAGCTACAAATAAAAGCCATGTTAATTTTGAGTCCCATGCTTGTTTCAGTAGAACATCAGTATACGACTAATTTCAAGCTCTACTGGCAATGCAGGAAAATCACAAGCAGATCAAAGCTGTGGCTTGGCCCTTCAAAGAGGTCTGAATATGCATGTTTCAAGGGACTCTACAAGGAAATACAGTGTCAACACATGGAGAATCCTTCTCAAAAATTATGTCCAAAATGGTATGGAGGAAAAGTTTGAGAGTTAAAAAATAATGGGAAGTAAGATAACTTAAGTGAATGATAATGTTCTTACACTTGTAAGATATTTTCTTCCCAGCGGATCCAAATACAAACAACTTGAGATCTACAAAAAGCAAGAATGTAGGCACTGTCTTGTTAAAGTGATTGCAGCAAGCTAATACTTCAGGCAGCATTATCTGATCTGGAGATGAAGTAAAGCTATAGGTTTCCACTATTGATACCAGCTTCACTCTATGCAAAACCATCACCAATAGTATCAGGAAGACAACTGAATACGAGATTTCCCACCGCTGTAAAAAAATCAGGGTTACTGGCAGAGTAGCTCTGTGATGATTATTTGCAGAATTCATGTCTGTCTCCCATTTCAATACTGTAAGTCTAAAACCAATTTTAAGTTTATGTATTTCTGCATAAAATATATACAGAGGAAGAGATCACATACTGGAAAGATAACAATGTGGTTTTTTTATTGAGGAACTGACTGTTTATTTCTATTAGTACAGTAACAGAGGTGCATTATATACCATTTATCTACTTTCTACCCACAGTATTCAACCACTTAAAAAAAAAAAAGAGCAGGTAAGCCAGGTAAGCACAATTTTTAATATTCAAATAAGTATATTAACTGAGTGAAATCATTCTTATCTCCCTGTATGAATAAGGTGAATAAGACCCAGAAATTTACCTTGTACTAGAAAAGTAACTCCTCATTCTGTGAAATAGCTTCTTCCAAATGCAAGTGAAGGATAAGGTAATAATCAGCAATTCATCTGAAATGCTAGCTATCTTGCAGTCAGTGATCCTACAGCAGATTTTGAAACAGAAGACATATCAAGCCTAACGTCACAACCAAATCCCAACATAGATAATTGTATAGCAACTACGTCATATACTCAATGGTAGCCAACCCCCAATGACTGCCAGTGGGCACCAAACCTTGATCTTTAGCATCAAAGCACCAACACTGGTTCACTTGAGTCAAATGAGTAATTCTTTTCGCTGGAACTGGTAGCAGTCTCTTCTTTGCTAGTCAGATCAGCCAACTGAGAAATCACAAGACAGGCCTCACCAGCATGTTACACCTCTAGTAGTTCCAACTGGAAAGAGCATCCTTGTTTCCTGCCCTAAGCTACAGAGTAGTCCTGCTGTTAAACAGCTTCTATGTTTCACCCAAAGGTGGTTACACTTCAGCTGCAAATCAATGATTGCTCTGCATGTTTTATATATTACAGGGATTTAAAAAAAAAAGAAGGAAAGGAAAAAAAAAAGTGAAAAATTACAGAAATTTTGCTATAAAAAGTTGTGTTTCCCCATTTAATTCTGCTTACTATGAAACAATCAGTTTCCTGCAATGCTACTAATGTAACCTACCAGCAGCACTCCAGGAAATTCTACACCACCTGGATGGTTGGTTTTAAAGTAAGTTTTTAAACATTTCTGTATTTTATATGCTGATTAAACTCTAAATACAATTATTTTTTACAGTGGTCATTAAAGGTTGGATTTTTATAAGCCAATAATTCTCACTACATAGGTCACAGTAACTCGGCAAATTATAGGATAAGCACCTTAAGTGATTATGCATACATGCAAATGTCCATATTATTTTTAAAGATACTGGTGCAATTAATCAGACTAATATAATTTGAATCCCTTTAAAATGTAGTGACTGAAATACTTCAGATTTTGAGACAGGAATTTGTCTGTGTAACTGAATTTAATGTATGCATACATTTAGACACAATATAGACACTACATATTTCTCATATTCATAAACAGTTCAGTGAGACAATCTTAAATGATGGTCTTTTTTACTAAATGATTGACAATCAGTATTTACATGAAACCAAGATTAGGATATAAACCTTTAAAAATTTTGCATGATTACTCGTTTTAAATCAAATGCTGCAGTCAGAAATCAGATAGGTGACTGCTTACCAGAAAAAATATTTTCACAATTATAATTTATCAAATATCTCTTCGGTCACTAGGATTTGCATTTATTTGTTCATTTCCTACATTACATGCATGATTATTTCTTAGCTCTTTCCTAAAAAGATATTTTAGACCATATGAGTAGAAGAAATGAAGACTACTCTGCAACAAAGAAGGAACTGTAGGAAAGCAACAACAAAAAATTGAAGGAAATATGCAGGTAATCCAAACCCTTAAGGGGATGATCACTGCTTACCTTAAGAGCTGCCTGCCAATGATAATGTCCTAACAGGTTACATCCATGTACCTGCGTACGGAATTGGTGGGAGTTCCCTAAAAATGGAGTTGCTATTTCAGTAACAGAAATAGAGGGCACCAAACTTACAAGTCATACATCCAGCTCAGCACTTTGCAGGCAGAGGTCCCAAGCCACCAGACCTATACCTCATCCACTTCACAGATGGCTAGTAACACCCTGGCCTTATGTAAATAGAGACTGTCTAAGAGGGAAGGGCTTTCATGATCAAGAGATCTTCCTCAAGCAGGGATTTTTCTTCACAACAGTGAGAGGATTGATTATGCTAAAAATATAACACCAGTCTATGTATGTAACACACATATAGATCATTCTCTGAAAGTTATGAGCTCCAAATAAATTATTCCGTAATAGAATTAGCTACTGTAGCCTAAATAGGACACTACTCTTAATTGAATAAAACCTGTGTAAAGAATAAATTTACACTGTCCCAAGTGGCTCAAAAGCACTGCATCCCAGACACTCAGGTTCGGCCAGTAGCCACTAAATCCACCACTGCTACCGAAAAATTTGTCAGGCATTCACAATGTACAACAGTAATAAAGCATCTAAAGATACAAATACGCAGGTTCTGGAATTTACTAAAAGACCCAATACAGAGCCGCCCCCCATTCTCTAAGTCCATGAGCATTAGACTCCTAATTTACATCAGTGGCTTGAAAAATCTCACTGGATACCTACCTGTATCTCTTGATCCCTAAATATCCTTGCAAATCCAACTCATCCTTTTATATCCTGGCTTTCTCGTAATGGTGCTACTTTACAGGGTATTTTCGCTCCACCCCATATTACTGCTGCCTGACAAAAAGCCATTAACATCTAATATCCACTACCCTGCCCTCATTGTAATAGCTTTGTAGTAAGGCTTTTGCTTCTGCAGATGGACTTCACCAACGCCCATACTCCAGGATGCCTTACAGCGTGTAGTTGCTCAGCCATCAACCCTGTCATAAGGATCATGCAGGACTTTGACCTCTAGTGGACTTCGGATGAAAAAAAGAAAAAGCCCAAAACGACACCCACTCATGACAAATCCAATACTACAGTTTCAGTAATGTTGCCTGATATTAGTAAAGACAGTATAACAATTGGACCACAACGGTAGGGAACACAGAATTCATCAATTGCTGTAGGCACGTTCAAGAATGGGTAGCAGCCTTTACAAATTAGAGGACAAGCTAAATCTTGTTTAAAAGGGCTCTTTACACATGTTAAAAACCTGTACCTAATATCTGCAATGTATTGTTAGCAGTAGTTCTTTTACTAGTGCATCTGTTTTAGATGTAGTACACCCGAAAGAAAAAATCATTTCCAAGAATGGAGTTCCAGCATATGGTTCACACAGCCGTCACGTTCAGCAGCACCTCATACTGTAGTACGGTGTACTGGAGACCAGAAGTCCACACCCAACCACAAGCTGAACAAGAAGAATACAAGAGCTTTCTGAGACAAATACTAGTTTAGAAAACCTGCACATTCATTTTTTCATTTGTCATCTCTACATATTTACACAAAAATGGTATAAACATGTTTCCATGTACCTGTTAGAATTAAATAAAGAAACTAAAGGAAAAAAAAGAAAAAAAAAAATCTTCAGTGGAATCGACACCAGAATGTCACAGGCCTTATACCAGCCTTATTTAACAAATACATTTAGAAATTGATGAAAAAACCTCACCAGAGCCACAAGCTCAGTAGCTATAGCAACGTGCTTGGCTTCTCAGAAGAATCAAATAAGATAACCTGCCCTAAAATAGATGCAAAATAGCTGTCATTGCATATGTGTAGTTTCAGAGACAGAACATAACAAAAAAAAAAATTTTTTTTGAATGCACAATGCTCCCTTTTACAGAAGTCAAAAAGCTACCCTACAGGCAGTGGGTGAGAACTGAGTTTAATTCCTTCACTCTCAGTGTTTTAAAAGCCAAGTCGTTTATCTCAAAGCTTAAGTGTGCCTTTTAATAAATTAGACTTCACTGGAAATCATTATCTGTTTTCCCACCTTCTTGTTACAATTCAAAGGCAGCATCTGCTAAAGAGCAAAAATGAACAATTTTCCCATCATTACACAAAGAGTAAGAAGTCATCCCAAGTTCACATTACTTCAGAAGGTAATTTCTGTTCATAAGAATAATTTGGTATGTGTTCATTCCTTTGCATTCAGTTTTGCAGGTTAATTTCCTCAAATATTTAGACTTAATTTGGTTTGTAACCATTAACTATGATCACGTTACAGAAATGGCATGCTTCTTTAAGTTAGTATTCCACGTCACTACTGCTAAAAATATTCTCTGGGTTATATCTATATATCTATATACTGTGTGATCATATATTCCTCAAAGCATTACACCAAGAAAAACAAAACCCAGCAGTTCCCAGAACCCTTATGGGCCATTGATCTGGTCCATATTCTGGACTCCAGGAGAAGCCATCTTGCTCAGGCATTCCCCTTCTGCAGGAGAAAAGAAGGTATCTTGTCTCTGCTCTCCATCGCAGGGGTGTTTCAGAGCAGCAGCCGAAGCTCCATACGAAGGCTATCAACAGCGGCTGCATCCTAAGTCATTAGATGGGTGACAAGTGGCCTAAGCCGCATCACTGGGCCTCCTTGCTGCACATAGCCTGGCTTATGTCAACTGCTCTTTTTGCAACATGAAGAGCGACTACTTCAGAATTATTTAAGTACAATACATAGGGAGAGCTACCAGTACATCATCAGAAACCAGCTCTGGAGCACAGCAGAACAAAAGCTATCCTGCCTCTTCCAAAGGACCCTTCTCTCCTTCCGCACACTGGTTAGCAGTGCGCTTCACAGAACCCCGCTCTCGAAAGACTTTCTCCAGTAGCTTTCTGGGAACAACGCTGCTCCCGTTTGTTTGTTTGGAATTTTTTTTTTTTTTAAACCTCCCTGTGCTACAATTAAGACTGCAAAAAAGAGATGGCACAGACATTAATTTTGCACTGCAAGGGACGAAGTCAAGTCAATTAACAAGAAAGTATTAATACTGCAAGCCAGTGTTTAATTTGTGGCCTTATTCACAGAAGAAAAAGGAGTTACACAAAACAAGTCAACTAGCAACAAAAATGT
This sequence comes from Fulmarus glacialis, assembly GCF_000690835.1. Classification (NCBI taxonomy): domain Eukaryota; kingdom Metazoa; phylum Chordata; class Aves; order Procellariiformes; family Procellariidae; genus Fulmarus; species Fulmarus glacialis. The sequence continues at coordinate 8,065 of NW_009215252.1, forward strand.
CAGTGCTAACTTGGAATTTGAGCTTAACAAAAAACCTCACATAACAGCAAAACAATGGATTTTAGGAGAATTAAAATGAACAGAAGCATTCTATTTTTTAAACAAAAAGTTTTAAAAGTGTAAACAGTGGCTTCCCTTACTCTGCTTATTCTTCTTCTGTTCATAGACAAGTAGAATACAGATTCTGCAGACATAGCTTTCTCCTGAATTATGATAATCCTTATCTACAACTACCTTTGTAAAAGCTTATAGATACTATGAGTATAACTTAAGAAGAAAAACAATTAATAAGTGAGCATAGGTTACACAGAATGCTCTACCCATTCTGGTAAGCGCATAGATTCATTTTTTGTTTTCAGAGTGGCACATCTCTCATTTTCTCTGACACAAAGTAGAAGTTTATCTGAAAAAGAACATTCGTTTGTTTCTTTAAATCTGACTGTAGGTAAGAGCAGAGCAGACATCAATTCAAGCTCAAAATAAAAATTCTCTAACTGGAAATAGAGGGGCAGTAACTATTTTTTTCTGAATAGCTTTTCCTTCAGCTATTGTTCCATTGCTGTAAAGTAATAGATTACATATGTTAAGCAATAATTTACACTGGCATTATGAAGTCCAGAACAAGCATATTATGGAGCACGCTTACAGCATGACACTCAGAAATTTAAATCTGAAATTTCCATGCCTTTAATAGAAGCAACGTAGCTCACTCCACAAATTTAACTTATCGCTCTGAATTTCAAGATTAGCAATATTTAGTTTAAAAAACATAAATTTAAAAAGTTCTTAATTTATCTTCCATATGAACTTAGACTTGCTCAATCCTTGACGTTCAGGGTACAGTCCTGTAATATGGAAATACAAAATAATGTAGTGAAGACTGTTTCATTCCTTTGGAAACAAAGAGCAGAGAACAGTCAAGCAAAGACTGGAAGTAAATAGCACTACAATAGGTCATTTCGCTCCACTGGTAGGAATTTGGGCTTAATTACTCAGCAGTTTGGATTCCAGTGTGTGGTTTTCCTTTCAGTAAAGCAGCATACATCACTACACTTCAATCCCTGGTAGCTAGAAAAGAAGGGACACTTCAGTCGCTGCTGTAATATAATCCACATACGCACTTTGTAACTTACGTCCAAGAGTCCTCATCCCATCTTGGATTTGATTAAATGCTTTCATTTGGTTCATCCAGTTTAAAGAATCACATGAAAGTGTATTGTTCATTCGGACAGCTCGTTTTATAATGTTAGACAAACACTAGGAGAGGGATGCAAATCTATTTATCAGCAAGGAGGAAACTATGTTCAATTACTTGCAACTACTGCTCTCCACGCCCAAATTTGTTTAACCCAACTATTCCAGTTAGGTCAGCTGGCTGTTAAAAGAAATGTTTAATAGTGCAGATTGGCAGTATTGCCACAGTAAAATTGGTGGTTAATGCTAACCATTAATTAGGCAAAGGCCCTTTTAAAGCCATTGATTTTTAATTACAAAATTAATTTATCTGGACTGAAGGTACCGATAAAGTTCCCATTGTTGGCAGAACAGTTGTGGAACTAGCCTGGTCTTAGTAGACAAATAGTCCCAACCCTTGCAGAATGCCAGTGGAAGCAAACAGGTTTGGATTTAATGTTGAATAACTTTCTGTCAGCAAGAGTTTATAATGGACCATTATCTTCCGAGGATGTATTATTGCTATAATCTGTCTGCTAGCATCAGCCATCAACATGGTCTCTTTTTTGATAGAAATCCAGTACTCTCTAAAGAGGCCTTTTCCTGCTTGGCTCTGTTATGTCTTTAACAGAGAAATATATTGAAACTCTTGGGGAGTTGCTTGGCCCATGATTTGCCTAACAGAAGTAGGGGCCCATGCACTTTGAATGACACATACAGCAGATCTAACATTTCCATCAGCATCAGTGTCTGCTTATTTGCTGTACATTCACTGCTCATCAATGCACATGTGGAAAATCCAGTGTCCTCTGACAAAACATCGGGTATTGGGAAAGAAGATGAAGCACATATGTAAGAGCAGTAGACATATTTAGGATTTCCAAACATCAGGAAGTCCACAAATACAGATGCAAAATCCTCTTTAAGAAAGACTTACCACGATTTTAATTAGATATTTGTTGAAAGTGAATAATGCTGGTAACTGCAGTATTTGAGCATTTTTATGCAACAGTCAGCAAAAACTGTCCTATTTTCATAATGCACAAAAAAGAGTCAATTTTATTATCAAGGTTAATATGCACTTTCTGCTATACGCAACAATAACATTGAGATCAAAAGACAAAAAGGTGGGATATGATTAAAAAGATTTTTTTTTTTTTTTCCCCAGGAGTTGTAGGTGGTACATGTTATCCAAGATTTACATAAGTAGTCTCATGTGACTCCTTGGCTGTTGCAGAAAACCCCTGCAACCAAATCTGCTTTTGGATAACTTCAAACATTAGCACTGTATTTAAAAGTTCTCAATGACACATCAAATACAACAGATTTAATTTCATCAGCACTGAGTGAACGCAGGAAGTAACTTCATTTCCCACTCAGATTCCAAACCATATCTTTGAAGCTCCCTTCTCTTTAGAAGAAGCATTAGCTTTCAGTGACCTGTGCTTTGGGAAAATTGTGGGCGGGTTTCCATGAATCATTTCAAAGCATTTACAAATTTACTTTCCACTTCAGTTTTCCCAGGGGGATGAGAAAAGGGGATTTTTAACACAAAGCGATGCATCCATAATACTAAATGGTTTCAGCATCTTAAACTGTAGTGATGTTTCAGCTGAACTAAGGATGCACAGCTATAAAGTTTTAAAGATCTTTAAAGACTTTGTGTAGTCTTCAAAGACCTTTGTGTCCAGAATTCCTATGGACTTCAGCAAGTCATGATTTGACTCTTCGGTTTTCTGTAAGCAGCTTTATAGGAAACAAATTATTTATATGAGTCTCAGGAGCATCGGTGAAAAAAGTATCAATCTTGATCAAGTATGTTTTTTCCATCCTTCACTTAACACCTCTCAATCAATGTCAGCAGTATTGCAATTGATCTAATTTCGTGTCAGTCACTCCAACTATTATTCAAAGATTTTTCTCAGGCATACTTCCTCAAGTGGGAATCTGGGCAAGGAAGTCTTTGGAATTTTTTTTTGTCAAAAAACAAAGAATGACAAGAACTCACGCTCATGATCTGATTTTTAATACCCCTAATACACAGGTGAGAAAAAAACATATACATCTATTCTTGACCCCCCTCAAATAGCTTTTTTTCTTCCCTGGTATATTTGGTATATATAACATTTAAAAGCAAAATAGAATCAACTGTTTAAAAGAGAACAGAATCAACTATTAGAATGAAAAGAGACTATCATGTAGTCTATTAGCTCCCACTATTTCATAAACTGCTAAGCTCAGCTCCCAGCATTGGAGAAGTTTTTATAAAAAAGGAAGGGGGAAGAAGCAGCGGGTGGGAACTCTAACCACACTTTTTCTGGGAGCGCATTGAATTTGTCAGCTGAGGGAAACGGTTCTTTAACTGTAAAAAAGTAAAACTAAACAAGTCTGATGAAAAATAACAAAGCCAGGTTTAAGAACTCATAAGTTGCTCATCCTGTGTATTCTTCAGTATAAGTTTAAGCAAAAGACAAATTCAAACACTGTAGTGACCCCTATCACTTATTCTCTCTCCAGTGCAAGATCCAATGAAGGCATCAAATGATATATGATCACTAGCAAATGCTAAGAAAATGAGACATAACAAATAAAGACAATTACATTAGCAGAACTGTAAACTGAATTTTTAAAATTACTTATCACATGGGGACAGGCATGGACCCTGAGGAAGGCTCTATAGAAACTTATACCACGCAGGACCCCTCTTTCAAGTAAGCTCTTTTGTTTATGGTGTTTTGGGGGCAGTGAAACAAGGAATAGGAACACAGCAAACTGACAACCTACTCAAGGTGTCAAAACATTTTTACAGGCTGTGTGGGGTCAAGTTCCAAAACATCAGGGAAACTGCACTGGATCAGGTCTGTGTAGGTAGAACTTCACAGGTCAGCATGACTCCAGTTACAGCACATTCACATTGTCTTTCTTCCTATTCTTTATTGCTCCATGAATCAGATACAGTACATCAAAAGGACACAGGCCTAGCTGGTTATCTCCATCAGCACACAAGGAATGGTCAGTAGACAATTGCATTGCATCAGAAATGTGTAAGATACAGACCCAACTGCTGCATAGTCATGAGGAGTGAGGAAACAAATTAATTGATCTCTTGTGTAACGCTTAACAAGCCCGACTGTAGTTACTAAATCATGCTATAGTTTAAACTGTCATATCCAAAGGGCAAACAACATGCACTTGTTATTTTAATACTCACAAGAAGGTGTGTGGCTGGAATATCACTGCTGCAGTAGCCAATAGCAGAAGGATGAAGATGTGTATGATACAGTCATTCCCTTCTACTTAACTCGGCTGATTAACTTAACAGATGCCTCTTGAAGTAGAGCTTCCCCACAAACCTATTCTGTATCAACTAAGAGGTTTTGTCTTTTTCATTTTTTTCTAACCACAGATAGGTCTAACAATCCAGTGCAGCCCCTGCGATACAGCCTAGGTCACAGTGGCATGGGACAAAGACCAGGAACGAGCTTCATCTTCAAGGAAAACTTGATATACACCTGCTGCACTAAAAATCTGTTAAGAGAAACATTAGGATTGACTTAAATAAAGTGTCTTAACAGTTGTCTTTATGAGAGCATAAGAATCTTCAATACTGAAGAACGCTCGTGGATTTCTTCCTCACTTTTGGTAACCTCTGCATCTCACTGTTTAGCCCTTCTCTAAGCTACTGTTGGGATATATGTCAAAAACAGTATGCTAGATAAGCTGCCAAATGATACAGCATAGCTACATTAATCAGTTCTGGTTTGCCTAATTCAGTCTAAACGCAGTCTGAGGTTGTGACACACTTTCAGCTGGGAGAAAAAACAAGACCAACCTGGAATTCCAGAAAGACTGATTAACCTTCCAGAGAGTCTGGCCCCAACTAAGTATAAATCAATAGAGGTTTAAAAAAGAAATATGAACCTGTAAAATGAAATCAATGGGTCTTTGGAAGAGTACTGCTGAAAGAAAGTTTAAATTTTCTAAGTAAATGTACTGTTCCCATGGATCTGATAACGTTGAATTTCCCGTTTCTTTTACAGTTAACAGGTTTATGACAAAAACCTCAATTACATGAGCAAAAACGTAGCTTCTTTTGTGGATCTAGCATATATATTCACAAAGATACTAATGACAGCCATACAGGAACGAATGGCTGTCCACACCTAGGTACATTTGACATGATGTATTTTTACAAGTTAGGAAAAATTTAAGACCATTCTTCCTAAATATAAAGCACAGACAACCAGGTACAAGGACAGTTAATTTTTAATGTATTTTTCGTAAAGAGTACTTAGTCTGACTGAAATCTTCACAATTAAATGAGGAGGCTATTTTCTGTGAAACTTAATCTGTTTATCAGTTAAATATGATCCTTCTTGTTAGAAACTTGACAGATAACCAGGCCCTGTAATTTTACAATCTTTACTGACATATTCTACAGCAAGTTAAAGATAGATTATCTTATGCTTCATGTTAAAAATAAATTTGTATGATATTTATCTTTCAGTCGTGCTACACCACAGATCTCGCTGCTGACCTTGCCATTATTACAATAACATGTCAGTCCTCTGACTTTCTCCCTGCTGAGAGTCCAACTGTGTAAACTGTTTTGTTCAAACACATTGCTGAGAGGAAAAAGGTACACATTTCCTTCCACAAGCTAATAGGCAAATGCACTCCAGAGCAGTTACTCAAATGTCTAAACAGTATTTCTTCTAGGGACACATCCTATAGAATTAGATTTTCAGCAAATTAACATCAGGCATTGGTTGTACCTTCAACAATTCCTACGTAGTTTTTATCCTCACAGCAGGTAAGGACTTGGCATAGTCTTCTCTTCCTGTTTAATACAGCCCTCTCTCTTAGCCAAGCAGATGCATCTTCATAATAAATCAGTTTATGTTGTTAAACATATCAGTTTCATTTTAATCAGACTACAATTTTTTCCGCCAAAATGAATAGTGTAATCTTAAAGTTTAGATCAAAAGACCAACTGCAAATTCTCCAGTCTCTTGCAGAATACTGTCCATCTTCATAAAACTTTTCATTTAAAATGCTATTGAAAGAATTTTAAAATGGTTTCACAGTTCATTTACCTTGGTTTCATAGACAAGGAGCAAGCAGTTTGCAAGATTCTGTCGAGAAACCAGTGCTCTCAGATCAGTGCCCATCAAAATTTGAAAGTTTAAGAAACTAGTTTTTCAAGAAAATTATTCCAGGGTCTGCTAAAACTAAACAGGGCTGATTTTGGTCTAGATTTAATGTGAAATCTTCTATTACAGATTTTAAAAGCCTATGTATGATCTGGCTTAATCAAGTCCTCTCCTTAACAATATGAAAACACACAAAAAAGGTGTTTACACCTAGCACATAGTGCTTTCTCATTTGAGTTGCTTAGAGGAAGGAATTAAGACATGATTTTTATGACTCTACAGGTTTCTTAAGAGAAGTATGAGCTTGTATTTTCAATTAATTTATTGAATATGCACTATTACTATGTAAAAGTAATCCTTCTCTGCAATGACCGACCAAATAAATCTTAACAGCTGAATTTGCAAATCAGTTTCTTTATGTCAACAGCTTTGTCATGTCAATAAATACAGCACTAAGCTAGGAGCAAGGATTATTAACCATCTTCTGCTGTCACTTACCCGAGTATAGCTACATAACTTGCCTGAAACCATCAGGCAAGATTTACACTCAGCAGTCAAGAACAAAAAGGACCTAATATATCATAGCTGTCATCAGGTAAATGAGAAGAATTTAACATGTATTGAAGAAAAGAAGGAAAAAAAAAAAAAAAAAAGAAAAATTCCCTTTTGAATCACAGGAATATAATCTGTAATCTTAAAAGTTTACAGTAAAGTAGCCAGCAAACCTTGAGAAAGTAACTTTGAATTCTGAGTTAGTGAGGTGATTTCATCAAAGCTTACTATCCTTCTGCAAATTGACATAGTTAAACATAATTGCTGGCTCTCAGCTGTGCTTAAATGGATGGGTAAATGGATGGGTTCCAACAGAGTGCTGTCATCCTACCAGTGAAATTAAAGCATCTCGCCTCTAGCGATGTAGACCATTGTGATATTCATGACAAGATGTGAACTGTTTCCTCAACATCATGTAAACAGGCTTTAGCAGGGATGTGTCGAAGTCTCACACTGAAACTTAGCATCAGAAAAAACTTTTGTATTTCAGTCTCCTGTGGCAAATTAGGAGTTAATGCTATTCTGGAAAAAAGCCACAAAACTGAAAAATACTCCATTTAAAATAGCCTTAATCTGTCAGTAGTAGACAAAGTCAAAATTCATTTTCATCTAAAAATGTCTTTCAGATTCTGTAAGTACCATACTATGTACATAAACTATCGTACCTGTCATATCAAGAGCTGGTATTTTAATATTAATGTGATTCCTTACCTTTACGTTCTAATGGTATTGCCTGGAAGGCAGATGAAGTAAAACACATAGGTATCATGAACAAAACCTTCTCCACAGGCAGAAGGTAGTACCATTACTTAATATGTGGTGCTAAAGCAACATGCTATGTCCTACAGAGAAGATAAAGGTATTGAGCCAATACCGTAGATCTCATGGTTTATGGGTACAAAGAAAAGCTCAGCACAGTGCTTACTACTGTGAGTAGTTCTTTCGAATTCAATGAAATCCTTTGGAAGAGTAAGCAGTGCACTCACTGTAAGTATAGAGCATTACTTTAGACACCTGATATAATGAAACATTGAAATGGAAAGATAAAAAGAATAGAGGCATACATAGCATGCTAGCAAACAAGTTGTTTTCCCAAGTTGCATATTATAAATATAAGTGTATTTCCAAAGTTATATAATAGTTATAATTCTTTAAAAAATGCATCCTTACAAGGACTTGCAAGAGGGGTGCAAATCAAGTAAAAAAGACGGACACTCAATATAAGTACTTAAAGGCTTTGGGCAGTTGTATCTGAAACTGAAGAAAAGGACAGAAGTATCCCAAACTTATTCCCTTTTTAGTACTTTAATACAGCAAACCAACAGCTGTAATAAAGCAAATTTAACTTAAATTTTTTTAACCATTGTAAAGCTATACTTCAGACAGGGAAGCTTCAAGCAGAGTTACACAGAAAAAAGAACAACAAGCTGTAAAGCATGTCTGCTAAGGAATGGAAAATGATTTCGAAAAAAACAACTGGAGTTTCTGGGTTCTGTCTGAGATAATTCACTTTCAGAGTAATGAGTGTGCCAGAAAAGATGGAGCTGCAGCAAGACACCTAAGGGACTCTTCCAGGATACAATCAAATTTAGACTGGCTTATGAATACACAGAGAGTAAGCTTATCGTATCTACAACCCACATGCATTACTGAAGAATTCTAATAATTTTATGCTTGTATAGCCCTCTCCAGAATCCTAGTTGTGAGTGTTAAGGAGAAAAAGCCCTAATTTTGACTTCCAGATGGATATGACATGCCTCACTGGTATCCTGGGTGCTTCTGACAAGCTGCCTGTACTCTCTACCTGCTTCTTAACAACTATTTTCTCGAAGTCAAATGCAACCAGGTATTTAAGATCAGCTCTCTATTTCAAAAAAGGTAACTGTCCATCTGCCCAAGCAGCTGAGTAACTTGACTGTGTTTTACCTGCTACGTATACTGTTTTATTGTTAAAATATCAAAGAAAGAAAGAAAGAGGTGTCAAAAGATCTTTGTTAGTGCTATTCAAACAATGCATCTGAGCAATGATGTTTACTTTCAAAATAATAATTTGAGACTGGAGAATCAGTATCCCACTGATATCAGGAAAACTCAACCATAATGTTCTTTAAAAAAAAAAAAAAAGAGAGAGGCTAAATACTTAATTTGTCATAAAATAAGTTAATTTTATTTGCAATCTTTATTTTTGGTCAAAAGTGATTATCAGAAGACCTGAAATGTAAATTAAGTTTATTCAACATGCTAAAGCACTGCTCAAAAGAAAAGCAGCACTGCTGTTATTACCCTGTGGCTGACCACCCACAAATCCATGCAACTTGCAGCAATGCCATATTGAATTTTGCCATCAGATCGTTGTGTGTGTTTTCGGGTTAAAGTGGCCAATTTACTTTTCTAGGATCAGAACAGTTTTTAACACAGGGGACCAGAGCTCCTTATCACACTTACTTACACTTGCTCCCTCTATACAAATCAAAATGAAGCCATGTCAGTACAACACTGATATACATTGTTCATCATCAGCATTGTTTAATGATTCCACTTCAATGTTGGCTGTCAGCCATCAAGCCAAAATAGAAAACATGCTAAACATTTTTATTCTAGTAATACTATTGTGTACTTTTCTCTTCCTGGTGCACAAACATCTAGCGAATTATGGCTATAGTACACAACAACAATGAAAGACAATTTACAGAGTTGTTCTATTTACCCTTGAATTCCTCAGTTTATTTGGAAAGGAAATTGGAATTGATATCTTCAGTTACATTTTCAAAAAATAGTCCACTGTATCAAGTATGTTCTGTACATTAAATAAAAACATGTTCAATTTATTTTAAATTAATTCACTGTTCAGTGGCTGAAGGCCTCCTTCCAGAAAGTAAAATTGTATACATAAAATGCACAACAGAAAGATTATTCTATTTATCAAGTTAAAGGTTGGGGTAACTTTTGAACAGTTATTATAAAAAAGTATGTACCTTATAGCTGTTTTCCACTATGCACTAGAAAAGTCAAGTACTTTGGTAAAATCAGAACTCTCTGTTTTCCTATCACCTATCCTACAAAAAACATAATTTAAAATAAATACTTCACATCCTGCCTTTTTTCAAGCTAAAAAGAATAGAAGTAGTGCCAAAAAGTTAGTTCCATGTAACATTAAAGTATTTTACGATGTAATAATACATACGTAAGTAACAGCAATGTGCAGTTTTAGACTGAGAAATTAGGTCATCTGGTGCAGTTTCAGTGGGATACTTAATTGTGTACCTAAATCCCACTTAGTGTTAGTAGAACTAGAGTACATGCCTGAAGTTAGACACATACTTTAACTGAAAAAGGGTATTCAAACACAAGTACAAGAATGTCAAACCCGAAATATTTACCTATACCCTATACACACCCTCCTGTGATAGGGTCTCTTCCAGTACCTGTATTGAGTAAATTGGCATAGAATTATAAAATGACACCTGAAATTTTTCATACAACTTCTCATGCTTACACAAGCACGAATCTGAAAGCAGAACTTGGTTGTTAGATCTTACCAAGTCATGAAAACTATTCACCAAAGACTTCTTGCAGCATCTGGTTGGATGACTTCTCTGGCAAAACATCTGCACGCCGCTACTGTAACTTCCAGCAGAGATTTCATTCCCTTGACTAGGACACACAACCAAGCCACCGTCCTTCCTGCTCATTCAATAAAGCAATTCCTTTGCATAGCTGACCAGTCCTTACCACATTAACCATAACCAGTTGTGCTGGTGTTGGCTGGGAGAGAGTTAATTTTCTTCATAGTAGCTAGTAGGGGCTATGTTTTGGATTTGTGCTGGAAACAGTGTTGATAACAGAGGGATGTTTTAGTTGCTGGCGAGGCGTGCTGCCCAAGCATTACTGCTGAGCAGTGCTTACACAGAGTCAAGGCCTTTTCTGCTCCTCACCCCACCCCACCAGCGAGCAGGCTGCGGGTGCACAAGGAGTTGGGAGGGGACACGGCTGGGACAGCTGACCCCAACTGACCAAAGGGATATTCCATACCATATGACATCTGCTCAGCATAGAAAGCTGGGGGGAAAAAGGAAGAAGGGGGGGACGTTCAGAGTGATGGCGTTTGTCTTCCCAAGTAACTGCTACACATGATGGAGCCCTGCTTTCCTGGAGATGCCTAAACACCTGCCTGCCGATGGGGAGTAGTGAATGAATTCCTTGTTTTGCTTCGCTTGCGTGTGCGGCTTTTGCTTTACCTGTTAAACTGTCTTTACCTCAACCCATGAGTTTTCTCACTTTTACCCTTCTGATTCTCTCGCCCATCCCAGCAGGGGGGAGTGAGCGAGTGGCTGTATGGGGCTTACTTGCCAGCTGGGGTTAAACCACGACACCAGTAATCCTAGAGCTGGGGTCACAGCAGTAGAATGAAGCACAGCTATGCAAACACTAAGTGCAAACGCAGGTACCTGTGCATTGCACAACTGGCCCTAGCCTTAGACCAGCAAGCATACCAGCCAGCTTCTGTTGCCCAGTTAGGAGAGAGACAGGCACATGCCAGTTTGGAGACTGAATAATTTCCCTCTAATTGCTACCTCCCAACACATCATCACTGAACTTTAAACTGGAAGAGAAGATAGGAGGAAAGATTGACCAGTCACTGTTCTCGACTGGCAAACACGAGCATAGCCTCCCAGCAACACCATGGCCCAGATCAGTGTTCCTTCCCGGCTCTGTAGGTCCTGGAGAATAACCTGCTTGACCTTCTGCAAGTACGAAGCAGAAACACAGTATCACAGAGGCACGGACACAGTACCATCTCCCAGCTACTAACTAGCACACAGGAAGGACATGCTCCCGTAGAGGCTGGCTCTTCCAACATCTTGCTCCCATAGACTTTCCCAGCACAGTCAGAATGGACGGTAGAGAAGTGCTGTCAATGTGAAATTATTTGCACGGCTTGGTTTGTGTTGAGAGGGGAGAGAAGGCCTAATTGCTGGTGCAAACGTACCCTAAGGCTTTGTTCCTATCACTTTGCCGTGAGCAAGAGCAAGTCCTGTCTTGCAATTAATTAATACCCCAAGGGAAACTGCAGTGGACTCCATCACAGTTCTGCACTGCATTTCCCTCATTAATACCAACTTCCACTGACTTTCAGGGAGTAGATAAGTAGTTCCAATATTCCCATATTTGTTTGAGACAAAGAACCAATAGAAAATTCTCACTTATGCCTGGCTAGACATAATTAAGAATTGCCCAGATTAACTAAGACTCAGATCACCTAGCCAAGATAAGATGCTTTTGGATTCCAGTGTTATGAAACTTTCTGCCTTAAATAGTTACAGGAAAGGCAAATGGGATTTATTTTATTTCAACTAAGTTTCACAGAAAATAACTCAAACACTCGTATCTGCATTGGATTACAGCTGCTTCAAAATCCGAGGAACAGTTTGACATGTGCAATTGTATCAAATCACTAACAATTAATTTGGACACTGTGCAGGGTGGGAGTGTTAAAAAAGGCCAAACCCTGATCTTCACTGGCTCAAGAAATTTTCTGAGAATCCTAAACCGCATTAAGATGAGAGCAACCCAAGACCTTTTTTGTAGCTTTACATCTTCAACATAATACGTAAAATAAGGCCCTAGACCTTAACTTGCTCCATGAGACAACAAATACAACGGTGTTAATTAGACAGTTTACGTACATGTGGGTTGACACAGGCATTCTTGGGTTAGGTCTGGTCCAGTGACAGCAGACAAAGGATTAAACCATAAACAGGTAACAGACTCGTACTAAAGGCAAACCACGTCCAGTGGGTTTCTGAACAACTTCTCCTTATAACCTGCTCCTTCAGTCTAAGCATAATATGTAGTTATATAATTACAGACTAAACTGTAAATTAAATTTATTTGCCATAAAATCATATATGGGTATTTCTAAGCAAAGTAAGTTGTAAACTGAAATATGTGACGTTAGCCTTTATAAGAAGTTTTATACTACTCAGCTTCCTTGCTGAAAAAAAAGCCTGCAATGTGTCTTATTTAAAGATGTCACCTCCACTGCAAGTGTGAGCACATCCAAAGCATTTATTACATAACAAAACCCTGAGTTCTCTTACATAACAAATCCCTGAATCCCAATCACATTACCTACGTACTACGCATATTTTTTCCACATAACTGCACACCTGACATTTGCAAAATGTGGCTGAACATTTTTCATCTCATATCCCTGTTTATTTAAAAATACATACTGCTTTTCAATATTCACATTATCATTAATTTTTAAAAATACACTTCTCTGTTTCCTCACTCCCTATTTTTTTACGTCTAATTTAAATTAGTTTCTAAATCTGCTGTGTAGATCATCTCATTTATGACATTCATATATACATGCTCACACGTATGTGATTAATGCATTCTAGAGAAAATAAAAAAAATCTGAGCATAAAATTACTTACGAATCTCCTGAAACACTGTGAGCCAATTACATTTATTTTTACATATTATATATTTGTATGTATGTACACACACACTTTCACCATGGCAAAGATATCACTATAAATGAACAGCACAAAGAAACCCATCCTTTTACGCTGTTCACCTAAAACATATTGCTGTCTGCCAAACACTTGGTCATTACACACCAATTAATTTAATGTCACTGAATTTGACTGTAGGTTGTGCAGACTGCAAGCACATGTTCATAAAAATATCACATTTACAAATAAGAAAGTTCCAGAAAATATATACATATATATTAATTAGACACCAGATTTGCTGAGTGCCCTGGTTTCAGCTGGGATAGAGTTAATTTTCTTCCTAGTAGCTGGTATAGTGCTGTGTTTTGGATTTAGTTGAGAATAATGCTGATAACACACTGATGTTTTAGTTGTTGCTCAGTAGTGTTTACGCTAGTCAAGGACTTTTCAGTTTCCTGTGCCCTGACAGGTGCACAAGAAGCTGGGAGGGGGCACAGCCAGGACAGCTGACCCAAACTGGCCAGCGGGGTATTCCATACCATATGACGTCATGCTCAGCATATAAACTGGGGGAGTTGGCCAGGAGGCAGCGATTGCTGCTCGGGAACTGGCTGCACATCAGTTGGCAGGTGGTGAGCAATTGCAACACTTGCTTTGTATATTCTATTATTATCATTATTACTATTTTACCTTATTTCAATTATTAAACCGTTCTTATCTCAACCCACAAGTTTTCCTACTTTTACTCTCCTGAGGTGGGGGGAGTGAGGGAGCAGCTGTGTGGCGTTTAGTTGCTGGCTAAACCACGACACTGAGGAAAATGGTCTGTGGTTTATATTTAAGTTGCATAGCCATAGCTTCTAGAACAGGAAAGAATTGCCAAACTGCCCTCATTCATTTCACCTCTAACTCTTCCCCATATGTGTATCTGTCACACATACTAAACAAGGCAAGATGCAAAGTCTTTTTTGGTGGCATTTTCACTGCATTACGTGATCACGTACTATCATACATATCGTGGATAGCAACACAATTCTCAGCTTCATAGCAAGTATGCATTCTTTAAGCTTTCACTGTTCACAACATAAGTCTAAACTGAAAAAAAAGTTGCACATAATTCTTGTGCATTTTTTTTTCCAAAAGAAAAGTGCTAAATGAATATTAAGAGCAACTATAATAACAGACACATCATGAACCAGTAGAGTTGTACCGTGAGGCTTCACTAGAACTCTGCAGCAATGAGCCACACAAACTAGACAGACTCACAGAATCATTTAAGTTGGGAAAGACCCTTAAGATCATCGAGTCCAACCATTAACCTAATACTGCCAAGTCCACCACTAAATCATGTCCCTAAGTGCAACATCTATACGTCTTTTGAATACCTCCAGGGATGTATAAATCTATTTCCTAGACAGGAAAGAAATTTGCATATCATCCAGAGCAGGACAACATGTGGTCATTTTCCTCTGGCAACATCTGTTTTAAGACAGTATAGCTGTTTTGTTCCCCTCCCTCCCACCTTTAAGGTGGGTATGTACTTTAGTTCATATTACATGTAGTGGCAGACAACTACAAAACAGAAGTGAAATTGGTCTTTGGTCCAAAAGGTATACAGAATAAAGATAGACAGATGTACAACAGAGCCATACAATTAACCAAATTCAAGAATAATAATTCCTACTAATAATCTGGCATTCTTACCACACTCCTCTGCAAAGATTTAACGATTGAGCTGTAGAAAGATCTCATATTATGAAGACTTCATTACTTTTATGGTATACCACAGCATAAAATAAGAATTATAAATAATTAAAATTAAATTACATTTGTGAAAATAAATAGACCATAGAATATTTTGTGATGGCACGTTCTTGATTATTTATGGTGTTAGTTCACTTACTTTCTGGGAGTCTTACTAGTATGAAACATCCATGTATCAAAACCTTGTGCAATTTATCCAACAAGCGGTTTGTACTCAACATGAGCTAGAAGTATCATTTTGCATCTTATCACTTCTCTTTTCAGAATCTAATACTCTGACCCCAAAATGAAAACTTTAATGTCAATTTAAGGGCACAACTATATCCTCAATATCAGCTGGGATAAGAATATACATTGGCAATATTTTAAGAGGAAGAAAAATTGGTTTTGGAAATAATGTCATAACACAAAGTCATAATCATATCACCAGCTTCAATAACATCACAGGCAGTACAAAATTGGATCTCATGAATCACACTGTAGCTTACTGCATAATCATATTGTCACGCATCAAAATCATGTAATATAAACTTAGGTCATAACTTAAGTACTGCAGCAGGTCCTCTCTACCAGCAGACAGTATGATCTTCGTAACAGGGTTAGAAAATGACCAGCCAGACACACAAAACAATTTTTGAAGCAGGTGACTATGAACAGAACATTGTAAATCTAGATAGTAAGTTATGCACAAACACTTTATCTTGAAAACATCATTAGATTGACATTTTTTATTCAATAGGAGAAATTAATGTTTTGATTTGCCTTTCTTGCCTGTGAAATGTAATAAGCACACACACACATTCTTAAAGAAAATTATAAAGCAGGTAGGGGAAAAAGCAACATGTTGATAGACTATTATTTATACACAATTACAAAATTCCAGAAATTAAGCTGAACATTGCTATATGGAAGAGTCAAACCTGTTCTCAAACAAAGTTGTGTTCCATGTACTGTTACACTAATGGCTATAGTCTCGATAGCAGAAGCTTACATCTCTCTGTTGTTGACACTGTGATATATACAAACATCCACCTTTTCAAAGCAGCTACCAGATATGGAGGGTTCAAATGAGGAAGCTACTGAGCACCTATTTGAAGTCAGTAAAAATTCTTCATTAGCTATGTTCTATAGCTTATTGTATCATGCTTGAGCATTCAGAGACTGGTTCTTTGCTTCTCTTCCCTTATCCCCACCCAAGAAATACAGCATGTTCAACTGAGGCATAAAATAAAGCTGAAAATGCCTGCAATTCACTGAAGGAGTAGAAACAGATATGGCACAATTTGGCTGCTGCCCGACTCACAAACATGAGAGACATGCTTGACTTAAAATACCCAATTCAAACCCTGTTAAACTTCAGAAAAGTTTCAGTCCTATCACAACTTCAACATAGTCAGTGGCCTTACGATTTAATTCGAAGATCTGCTTAACTGCAGACAGCTTCACAGTAGTGGAAAATCAGTAATTTAATACTACTTGGGAAAAAAAAAAAAGACAGACAAGTCTTCTCTGGCAAAAGACTTTTAAGTCATCGCGTAATACAGCATTCAAAAAAGGAAGAGGAAGACCATGCTTCTGTTACATAATTAAAACAATACTATAGGCAACTTTCTCTGCAATTTTAATGAGACAATAGTAAAGGACCTAAGAAGCAGACGTTCAGGAACATGACATTCCTAGCATAGTCCTTTCTGAAGGCCTTCAGAATTTATTTTTATGTAAATTTGCAAAGAAAACTAAGCTCTAGAGTACACATGGGAAAAAAAGGCAAAGACTAAACTAAATCTGGAAAATTTAGAATGCATGTAATAGAGAATTGATTACAAGTTTTAGCTGGTAGCGAGTACAACAAGCAAAATAATAAAGCAATTGGATGTTAATCTTAAATTTGCACTGATTATAGGAGGTGTATTTTTCTAAATACCTCAGTGGCTAAATATAAATTGTACTTACTCAAATAAATGTCTTACATTTTAGGATGTGAGGATCCGGTTAATTGTCCTATTCTCTCTAAAGGCAGCATTATAAGCCAAGTTAAGTTAGAGGAAGATTGGTACATTGCAATATAATTTTAACACCATCCTGTAGCTAAATTTGTCTCATACATGAGTGTAAATCACAAGCTCTTTGAAGCAAATGGACAGCACAGTACAGAAAAAAGTGGCCTTCCAAACAAATGCTAACAGAAAGCAGTTTAAACTACCTAAGGCAAAAACATGATATACATTTATATATCATATGTTATTATCAAGAAAAAAAAAAACCACTTACCAATTTAAATTGATAACACAAGGTACTAAATTTAAGAATATTCATCCACTTTTGAAAAGCAGCCTTTCAGAGCTAGTTATAAGGGAAGACAGGCATACAATTGCTGCTAAACAATAGTAAAAAGGAACTATAGCTTTAAGACAGAATACAGAGACTATATTTTGAATTCAAACTCAGAAAATGTAAGCTACAGTTTGAACCTGGTCAGTCTCAACAGGCTGAACACCACTGTTGTTGTATCAAGTTCCAAGAGAGAATTATAATAAAAATATATTTATCATATACCACTTCCACAGACAAGGATTGCCAGTATTCTACAACCTTAAATACATAAAATCTTATAGATGTTATTAAAGGAGCCATTTAGCCATCACTGCCATCCCTCTTCATATTTTTCTCCTGTTTAAAAAAAAGTGTCATTAAAGGCTCATACAGCATAAATGAAACATGTAATGCCGCAACAAATCAATAGAAGAACTAGGGACAGAATATAGACCTCCTGGCTCTATATCATTTCTCTCACTCACTAGACCATGTCTCTGATTTCAGCAAGTTACATTGTATAGTCCTCGCTAGTCACTAAGCTTCAAATGAGAATCCCAAACATCTGTAAATTCCTTGGGCAGTCAGGTTCCTCCAAGGCTTCCAGGAGCAGTCTGACAAGCGCACTCTAGGAACAGAAGTTTAACAGGGTGGATGCACACTGTAGGAGTTAAAGGGTGGACTGAACACAGGAAAACTGAAAAACTCAAAATGCCTGGAGAGCAGCTCAATCATGGCAAGTGAATGCACATCAGTATAATGCAGCCAGACACCGCCCCCTCCCTCACCGCCAGAGATCCAGGCTAATATTTACAAAGATATCAAGCCAGACTTATCCCGCCCAGCCCCCATTTCCTAAATACACCATCTCAAACCTTCCCATTCACCTCCCTCTGCCTCCGGGAGCTCCCCATACCAACAGCCCCAGCAGTTTCTGGGGCACAAGATTCTTAGCCAGAGTCTGCAATTGTTCTCAGTCACTGCTAAGTCCTATGCTAGGCTCTAGCCACAAGCTACCAACCCTTCACAAAGCTAAGCAGTCTGTAACAGGCTGGTTAAGAAGGCATGTTCAAAAGACTTTAGCTTGCTCCTCAATAAAAACTCCACCTTTGCAAAGTCTTTAGTTATCACCAGTGCAAAGAAAGCATTTAAATGCTCTTAAATCAGACTTTCATCAGAGGTGTTTAATGCAATAGTTGCAGTAATTCCTCCTGAATCGCTTCTTCATTGAGACAGACAAATTAAAGTTTATCTAGTTCTAGAAGTTCTTCTGTTAACTTTGGTGGCTTACAAGTGCCTGAGGTTCTACATTTTAATTGGGTAACCATTGGACATCATCCAGAAAACTCAGTTTAAAACACCTTGAACATATAGCATTAAGTGGACATACAAGGAAGCTGGACTAGCAGCTGCTCCTTTTCTCCCTAGTTTACTACAGGATGGAAGTACAAGGCCTGAGTTACACACTACCATTATAAGATCTAACTGTCTGCTCCAATAAAGCCTTTTCTATAAGAGGATTTTAGCTACCCACATAAGGTGGCAAAAAAATTGTAGGAGGCATAGCTTGTCCTTGCTTGAAACTAGATAAAACTCTCCCATGCTACAAACCAGTTTACACTAATGTAAGCTGGAATCTCAAGGTAGATGCGACTTGATTATATCTTCAAACAATTTAAATTAACAAATTCTATATCTTATCCCATCTTGTGCATTTGTGATAATCTTGTAGAGCCAGCTTTCCTGTTAGGTACCATTTACACATACCAAGGGTTGTTTACAATGAATCTTCAGTACGAAGTCTCTGCTCAATTACTTCTGGCTTGTCTGGCTTCTCTTTTCTTGATAACAACATGAGAGAAAGCCCGGGACCAAACATTAGAGCACTGGTGAGATTTTTTTGTTTGTTTTTTGTTTGTTTGTTTCTTTTGTAAGAGAAAGTCAATTTACTTTAAGAACATGTAAAAGATGAATGGTGCATCAGTAATACTATTTTGCTTTTCCATGTGCTTAACCCTGTTTATCTTTCTTTGGGTAATAGGTTGCATTACCCACAAAAATCAGGACCTTGAAACTCAAGATAGACATTGTATTACTGTCACTTCTCCAGAAAAATCTATGCTAGCATCAGAAAAGGGCTACTGTTTTCTGACATGTGGGAAGAGAAGAAAAGCAAGAGGAGGATTGATCAAACAGCAAAAAGCATTCAAGCACAAAAACATTCTCTGAGAAAAATTAAGTACACACAGACTTGGTATCGTATTGGGTTGGGAGGGGGATATGGTTGTGGTTGAAAACTAAAGAATTTTCTCAAGTTTTAGAGCACGAAAGACTGATTATTCCCTGAAATTGGAGGATTATTCTCCCTAAGAAACTGTCAATTAGCATAACTTTGAACCCAGCAAAACTCTTTCTGACTACCAGTTGTAACTATGGCAACAAGATCCAGGAACCTACAATAAATATGATACAGTGTCAATAACCCAGTCTTTTTCATGTAAATAGATAAAGCACGAGGAAGACAGAAGACCATTTCCAGTGTCTTAGATTCAATTTTTAGATCTCTTCAATGCTAGGAATGTTAGCACATTCCAATGACTAGTAAAATAAAGAGTAAGAGAAAATCAAAGGGAAAGAAAACAACACATCTCTCACGGAAAAACTATTTAGGATTTAAGAAAGAATAAGACCACATTTGTGGGCTTTTTCCATTAAACCTGTGAAATTCTATAAACAGATATAATCTCTATTAAGTTCTGTAAATAGGTTTGAAATTGTTTCAGAACACCTACTCAGTTTAATGAATAGTTGAGATCTTTCTAGTGGAATTTCTAAGTCAATCCCAAAAATAAAATAAACAGAACAGAAAGCTTTCTAATTCTCTTATTTGGCTACAATCTCCCAGTTGCATCTGTAAAGGAATGGTATTTTCATATATGGGAATGTTAAGTCAGAGCTTTATACAAAAGCATTTACAGTCATGAATCATTGCCTAAACATAAAATTAAGTTCCCTCCCCCATTCAGCATAGTATAGGAACTTTATGGAAAAGCGTAACACTCTTCCTTCCCCACAACTTAGAAATGGCTGATAGATAGCACAACAAATGCATCATCATCTAGAGAGTATTTGGATCTTGGAAAATTTAAAAAGCAATGGATTCCTATCACCTAAAGCCTCCCTTCTCTGAAAACTAAAATAACACAATACAGCAAAAAACCTGTGTCCTCTGACTAGGAATATAACGCACATATAAGAGCACAAGGCATACAAAGTGTTGTCAAAAAGTTAAGCCCTAGACCAAAAAACACAGAATGACACTGTGGGATTGAACACAAGGATAGGCATAAAGCTAGAAACTAATGAGGAAGCTGGAGTGAACCAGGCAGGGAAGAGATTCTTAGAGAAAAGTAAAAATGGACCACAAAAATTCAGGAAGAAAAGGGACTGATGATGGAATGACAAATCCTAGACAAGATGCAGAAATGACACCAGGGAAATGAAGGTTCATTACAAACAAGAGTGTTCTGAGCTGAAAAGCTATAAAGTCACCGCCTACCAAAAGGTTCCTAATCCAAATGCCATTTCTGCCTCCCTATATCTCTTTCCAGTTGTGCCCAGCTATGAATAGCTGACTCCCTCCTATCCTAATATAAACAGCTTGAAGCCACAGTACTAAATCGCAGCAAGAGCTTGGGACACATGCTAGCCTGGGGTAACCGAAAGAAGACAATAAAGACAATTCCATCTCTATATATATGGGTCTTCAGGAGGACAGACAGTCACTTGTCACCCTCTTGCTGATTGCAAAGATTTGCTAAAGCATCTTTGCATCCACTAACACCCTAAAAGGGACCATCAGAGTTGTGTATTGCCTCCAATTAATTGCTGCACTATTTTTCCCTTAGGTCAAATATTCCTCTAGGGTATGGATTGCCTGATGAAAGTCAAAGCATGCAGAATATACTGTCTTAATATTAACCACCATTCATGATGCGTATTTTCAGAGACAGTATAAAAGGATAGGAGCTAAAAAAAAAAAAAAATATTAAAAACTTCACAGCATTACATCAAAAGAGCCTAAGATTAGATCTGAAAAAAG
The DNA here is from genome assembly GCF_000690835.1 of Fulmarus glacialis. NCBI lineage: Eukaryota > Metazoa > Chordata > Aves > Procellariiformes > Procellariidae > Fulmarus > Fulmarus glacialis. The sequence goes on from NW_009215252.1 coordinate 29,586, forward strand.
CCTCATTTGTTGAAATATATATAGTTTAACATTTTTACATTTCTTGCTATTCAGTGATCTATTTTCTTATAGTGAAACAGATTATCAATAACTGAAGCACATTTGTACTTATGTTCTGCTCATGTGTGTCAGCTCTGCAGCCACTACACCCTGGAACATGACCTCATCAGAATTGAGTCTAAGAATTGGTTTCAGCTTCACACCATACTTGGATAGACGTGAAATAAGTTGCCTTGAGAATTCAGGTGTCTTTCTCCCCATCTAGTCAATAGCAGCTATCCATCCTAGACAGTGTATTCTCCATACATTCTAATTGACGAAGATCCCACTTCACAAACAACAAACAAACAAAAAACCCCCACCCAAAACAACAACACACAACAAAAACAAAAAACACCACCAACACCCAACCCCCCTCCCTCCCCCCGCCAATGTCTAAGCTCAAGTATCCTGCTTAAAACTACAGAGAGAAAAGTTAACTGGAGATAATGTACTATTTCATTTTATGTCCTAACTCGGGCTGTGTGAATAATTGATTTCTCGGTTCGGCAGATCAAACTGAATTTGAAATAGCTCCTTCTCTTGCTCAAACCCTCTCAAAATTTCATTTTGACATGACATGTTCCATTTCAGTCTTGTAACAAAAGCTGTGAAATGAAGGCCAGATTCACAAAATGGAGAGGACAAAGAAGAGTTCCCTTTTATAGAAAAGCTCAGTGTGCCTCCACCTTCCCTTGTCCCTGTGACTCTACAGGATAGCTAAGCCAATGCAACAGCTACCTAGTGGTGAACGGAGCCATCTTGACCTCCCTTCTGTGCTCCCACTGCAATACGCAAGTAGCAGTGAAGGACGTGGGAAAGACCTTTTTGGCAGCACTACCTATTAGGTTAGCTTAGATCTATCACAAAACTGATCTCTCCATAATCAAGTACTGCATTCAAAGTGAACCTTCTCCTATGAAGAGACCAAAGGAGACTTACCTTAGAAGCAAGCAGTTAAGACATCTTTCTGAAATCAAGTGCCCTACCACTCAAATCTAGTCTTCAGTTAATTCAAACAGAAGACTTGAAGCAAGCTGGGAGATTTTAATTATCTTGGAACAACAGCAACAGAAGAAACTGAGAGTGCCTGGGCCAGTTGCCTGCAGTAAGCATTTGCCTGAGATGGAAGAGGTATGATTTACAGTCTCAGTGCTGAACCAGGTTTCCCACATCCTGGGCAGTGCTCTAATCTACTTTTGGATAAAAGCGAAAGGATATATCATTTTCTCTGGTTTGTAAATCTAAACTCAGTATTTTTCTTAGCTGAAACTATTCTTTTTTTGCAAATAGTTTCAGAACTTATGAAATTTCGTTTTTTAAGAAATCTTCCTATTTGCCAAAACCTTCCCTGAATTGTTGTGTAGTAGTAACATCCTGCATATTAAGCATCATTCCTGCCCAGCATTTCACTTGTGGATGAAACGTCCATATCTATAGGAATGAGAGAGCTAGAAACTGAGATCTTGTGTTTTCAGGACATGCCGCACTTTCCAGTAAGAAATGACAAAGCAGGAAAAGTCAGTTCTCATATGGAGGAGGAAGGAGGAACCACGATGAAACTGGAATACCAGAACAGGAGTTGAAAACTTCCTGCTTTTGCCCAGATGCTATGCCAGGTGACAGCGCTCAGAGCTGCCAGGGCAGCTGACAAACACCAAGTCTAGATGAACAGGAGAGTTCTTTTTTTAAACTTGTTCATGGGGCTTTCGAATTCCCCCACAACTTCTTGAATCATAGAATCATTAAGGTTGG
>NW_009215253.1:0-306 GCF_000690835.1 Fulmarus glacialis
TCACCGCTGGAGCCCCATCGCGGGGGGCTGCTAGAGACCCCGTGGCTTCAAGGCAGGGGGGAGCAGCCCTTTCCAAACAAGCCGTCCCGCAGCGGGATCCCGCACACTGCCAACTGCAATTCACTGGCAGAATTCAGCGTTCCGCCATCAGTAATTTCCCACTGTTTGCGGGATGAGTTGCCTCAAAAGGTTTAATATGAGTCGTATCCCTCCCACCCGGCCCCTCCCAAAGTACGGCTCAGCACATCTCTGAAGACAGACACTCGGGTTTCTTTCCTTTGTATTTTGATTTCTCAGCCCCCACGG
>NW_009215253.1:468-4181 GCF_000690835.1 Fulmarus glacialis
CCCACGGCTCCCGCTTGCAGGCATGCTTCCCCCGCGGTGAGTGGGGTACAAGCCTCTGTCTCAAGAAAACTTGAACTCCGGCAGCGGGTTACCTCCAGGAGCTGACATAGCAGAAAGGGCAGGAGTTTGCGGCTTCACAAAGAAGGTTTATTTTTAGCGCTTTGCTAGATCAGTTTAAGGGCACCGTATGAAACCTTCCCATCTACGACTGAGCAGATCAGGAGAAAAACGCCAGCGTCCATGGAGAGCTCCCCGGCGAAGGCACTGCCACGAATATTGACTGGGGACCCATGGGCAGGCGGCTTCCAGTCAGTCCCCGAAGGTTTATCAGCAGAAGCGCATCGCTAGATGTTTGCACCAATGTTTACAATAACCTTTTGTCCTAGAGAGTTTGTTAATGGAGTTTAAAGAAGTTTGTCTTTTTGGATCCTGAAGAGGAAGCAATACGAAGTCTGGTATATCCCACTGCAAACAAGACAGAGTACTTTCTGTCTGAGATCTAAGACTGGCCCTGATGTTAAATATTACAGGTCCTGCAGGAGACACCCGCCAAGGACAAGGAGACCCTTGCTCTTGGTTGCTCAGTGAGTCCCGGTCAGGAGACCGTCACTGCAGGGCTGGTAGATTTGGGGATGTCCAGGGAGAGGCAGAACCTTTCTCACAGCTCTCCCCACCACATCCTCCCAAGGATCTTCTGTCCTGATCTCAAGAGGGCACTGATCTGATGTGACAAGGGGTAGTTGCCAAATTAGGAGGAATGCGGTGGAAGGGGAGAGCCAGCAGGACCCGGCAGCCTCTTCCCGGCTGTGGGAGCCTGCTTGCCAGGAACAGCTGAGCCGCGGGGGTTGCAACACCGCGCCGCAGATGCGTGCCCTCCAGATCTCGCCATGGGGAGGGGAAAAGTGAATCACCAGCAAGTTGTGCAACAGTATTTAAGTTTGGGGAGGTTTGCTTGAGGAGAGCGGCGACACGCTAGGCTCGCTGGTTACTCAAATCCTCTCGCAAAGCACGGCCCAGCCCTTGGCATGCACAGTGATGGAAAAGATCTTTGTCATCCAGGAGGCATCAGCAGCCCCACCGCCACAGCGAACAAGCAGCTTTGTTTTCTCCAACTCCTCCCCCAGCCAAGGCAGGGACAGGGGCTCTGCTGCTCGGCCGCAGGAACGGGTCTGGTCCCACCATTTCTGGTTCCTCACCTTGAGGGATGAGCTCCCATGGAGCCCTCCAGCACAGACCCTCCTGGCCCTCGGTCACCTGCACCTCCCACCACTTCAGGAAAGGCTGGAACCCAAAACTTGTGTAAGGACAAGAGCCCCAAGGGAGCTGGCGGTAACAGCCCCAGGTGCTCAGCACGTTGTCTGAAGAGGAATAGAAAAGGGGTTGAAGGTCTTCCACCTGGTGCTGTACAACACCGTCCTCTTGGCAGCGGTGACCACAGCATGGTCCATGCTGTGAGTACCCCGGGCACCAGAGCAAGAGCTCTCAACCCCAGCCGCCCCTCCGGCTGTAGGCACATGCAGCGCTCAGCTGCCTTTTTGATTTTGCTGCTGTTGTCATCGAGGCAGGGGAACTCAAAATAAATAAATACCAAACTATACCCGGGAGCTGAGTGAATTTTTTGAGACACCCTGGAGAACCCAATGTAAGAAATAATCTTCATCAGAAAGATGAATTCCTGAGGAGGGGAAATAAAAGTGACGCAAGGAGGGTTGCCTACGCTGCTTTTCTCTTTTGCAGATACTTGCATATGTGGTGCTGGGTCTCACCAGGCTTCCAGGCCACCCTCCTGCCTCCAGCTGATCTGCACAGCCAGACCGAGCAGCTTCCGATACGGCCCTGTGGGTAGGCCAGGCCGTTGTGTGCAGCAGCCCCTACCACTGCTGCCGGCGGGGTCGGGCTTTCACCACCTTGGATCGCACATCCCTGCCTCTTACCCCGTCTGTCTCCCAGGCAGGGCTGCAGTGAACAGCCAGAGAACAAGAGGAACGAGAAAGACAGCTCCGCGTCCCTGAAACGGGGACCCTCTCCCCCGTTTTCTGTTCCAGCTGGCACCACCCCGTCGAGAGCAGAAGGACTTGGTCAGCACTTCCAGGCGCAGGGAGGATGCAAAGGTCACGCAGAGCCCGGCACCTTTGGCAGAGGGCTCGGTGTGCCGGGCACGTCTCTTATTTCTGCACAGTCACCTCGGCTTGGCTTCTGGCGAGGCAGTGGCAGCACGGGCAGCAGAGCCCAGCGGCGGGCAGCACGCTTGGACGTGTCCGAGGAGCTTTCTGCCCTCACCGCTGCTCAGTCCAGCCCTGCGCAATGCAACGGGGCAGACCTCGGCCATGTGTTCGCAGGGGCTCCTTCCCCAGGTTTAATGCTTAAGGACCTCGGTCTTCCCGTGCCTCTGCCCCCCGCAAGGACAGCCGCCCCCCTCCAAGAGGTTCAGCCCCTCTGTCTCCTGCCAAAAGTTTCTGCCCTCCGGTTGTATCATCACTTGCTGGGTCATGATCCCACGCTGCCGGCGAGCGGGGGAAGAAGCTCCGCATTGTTGTCGTCAGTGCTTTGCAGAGCCAGTCACTGCCTTGTTTTCTAAGGTTTTTCACCAGGGAGCAGAGCAGTGATTAGAACAAGGGACTGAGAAGCAGCGATTGCCGGCTAGCCGCCGCCGCTGAATGGGGCTTTGACCTCCGGCAAGCGCCGCTGAATGGTGCTTGGACCTCCGGCAAGCGGCAGCGCCGCTTCCCCCCGGCGCCCGGGGACTCGCCGTGTACCTGGCGCAGAAGCAGCGCTGCCTCCAATTCCTTATTCTTTGTGGAGCAGCTTGAGGTCACCAAATGAAGGGCTCCCTAGAAGCACATTAACGATAAATAAGTAGTTACCTACAAAGGAAGATGAAGCGTTAGTTCCTGGATCCGTGTAGAAAAGGGCCGGCCCCACGCACACTGGGGATTTATTCTGCTTACGGGAGGGTTTGGCGGGTTCTCGGGGGGAGCGTGGGAACGCCCCAGTGCATTTGTTGAGCGCTGTACAACCAGAGCTCTGCCTCTTTTGATTACATCTTGCCAGCAGATTATTAAATCCTTTAATCTCTGAGCAATGATGCTGATCTAGTTGCCTTACAGACATTGCTCACACCACATCTGTTGAAAACCCGGATCCAAGATAAAAGCCTCCCTCGTGGTTACCAGCCATCCCTTTTCCCCCCTCTTTCAGCTCCCGTGGGATGACCGCAGAGATGGGAAGAGGGACAGTGGGGCACAGCCTGGGGCCGCAGGACCTTGGCAAGTTCCCCCAGGTGACGCAGGAGCCGGGGCAGAGTCCCCCGGCTCGGGGACCGCAGACAAGGGGCATCGGGCGTGTGCAGGCTCCCAACCCGGAGCCACTGGAGCCAAGGAGGAAACTCCTTCCAACCCCCCGTTAGTGTGGCCGGTGATCGACAAAGTGGCACAAGATACTGTTAAGCCATCCAGCCCCACATCCCAACGGGATTCATCCTCTGGGGCCGTGTCAGAGGGTCTTCTCCTTGAGGGCAGCCCCAAGGGCCTGCAGGAAAGGCAGCGCTTTGCAGTAGCTTTTATTCCTTGTCTCCTGTTCGTCAGGGGATGCAGCTCATCACTCACCCGGCTGTTTTAAGCGTCTGGGGGTCATTTGGAAAATGGGCGGTTTCCTTTAATGACACGCCTGTGGATGGGAAGATGTTGGAGCTCTGTGCGCCGAGCTGGCTCCCG
>NW_009215253.1:4308-4617 GCF_000690835.1 Fulmarus glacialis
GAGTCAGCTGCCGGCAAACTGATCCATCCTAAATCCAGGCTCAGTATGAGCTGCGCTTGCCCCTCCAACAGCCCCCCCCTTTCGATATGGGGTGAATCTTGCACTGGAGCCATTCCCTCGCTGCCTTCCCGGGTGGCTGTGGGAGCTCCCCTTTCCCTGCCCTCCTGTGCCGTGCCCGGCCAGTCTTTGCTGCTCTACGAATGCTCAGATCGCAGACAAAAAAGCCAGAACACCTCTGATCTCAGCCGAAGGGGTGGCTGGAGCCCGAGGCCGCGGCCGGTCAGCACCAGGGATGCTCACGGCAGCCTG
>NW_009215253.1:4750-6384 GCF_000690835.1 Fulmarus glacialis
CTGCCTCTTTCCATAGGTGTCATGGCCGGGAGGTGGAGGCAGCCTGGTCCTGCCCGCAGGGTCCATAGGGGACGACCAGGAGCCATTTCTTCCTCCAAGCCCCGTACAGGGAACCTGACTCGGGTATGGGGTGTCTGGGGAGAGAAGGAGGCGTTTGCAGCTTGGGTCAGGAGGGTTTAGCAGAAGCTGGAGGCTCATTCCCAGATATCTTTTGCAGAAGCAGCATGGCAGGACACATCTCTCAAGTCACAGAGAAACAGAAAGGTCTCCCATGCTGAGAGGGGAGACATGCGGGGGGTGGCAGCAGGGGGACCCCAGAGCGGGGTGGTCTTTGCTGTCAGAGAGGCTACAATGGGTGGCCGGAGCAGCTCCAGGTTCGGAGGAGAAGAAACCAGGCAAACATCAGCCAGTTCAAGCACCAGGCAGCTCTTGGGCAAACGGCCAAGCTCCCCCCAGCTCCGGCTGCTTGGCTGTGGGATGGGGCTCAGCCGGCGACACTGGGAGGCAGCTCGCCCTGGGATTTGGGACGGATGGCTCCTTGGGCACCCTCCACCCTCCCCGGCAGTGCCGGGAAGAGAGGAGCAGCCAGAGAGACTCTGCTGCTTCACAAGCTCCACCACCAGTGACCCGGCACGTCGAAACAGGGACAGCACGAGGGAAGCGGGGAGCATGTGGCGGATGAGGAGAAACACGAGCAGATGGGGATATGGCCGAACTGAACTGCAAAACTGCCGTGGAGGAGGGAAATGGGGGAATAAATCCAGTGGATCTCTGGGAACGCTGGTGAACTGGTTTGGGGGGAAAGCAGCCAAATGCCTGCCTTCCCCCTGTAGAAGCCAAGAGAAGAAAGCTAGGAGCGAGGAGGGCCATCGGTGGGGGGCAAGCAAGAGGATCCAGTCTCCCAGCTGCTGCCCGAGCTGGGGACAGCATCACGCGGGGACGTATCCTTTCCCCATCAGGGAGGACAGGCTTTTCTCCAGGGCTGGTCCAGCCAACACCAGTACCAGTTAGTCAAACCTCAAGAAAAAGCCTAAGGAATGTCAACCCAATGCTGCCAGCACGGAGACTGTTGTCCCTGCTCCCAGCCCATGTCCCTGCTCCCAACGCTTCTATGTGTCCTCGCAGCAGCATCCGCAGAGGGCTGATGTCCCCCCCGGGGACAGTGATGCCTCCCGGAACCCCGCCGGCTGTGGCAGGACTCTGCCCAGAGGATGCTCGTCAAGCCCCAGCGCCATTTTTCTGGCAGCAGCTGGGGTGGGAGGGTTTTGGCAGCCTGGGAGTGCTCCCGCTGCACCCTGGTTTAAGCAAGGCAAAGGCGCGACAGGGCTGGGCAGTGGCAGCGAGCCACGCTGAATGGCACCGGGAGCTGGGAATGAGGGACTGTGAGGATGATGAGGAGTCGAGCAGGAGGAGGTGGAGGCCAAGTGCCATCAGTCCCGTTCTGTATCCTGGCCCTGAGCTGAGGCCGCGATCGGAGCAGCTTTGAGACCAGCTGGGACAAGGGTTTGGGGAGGAGGGAGCTGGCGGCACTGGGCAGCCCCGCGCCGGGTGCAGCCGGGGGCTGAGCACCATCTGCCCGTGAGGAAACGGGGCTGTTGGTGGCTCAAAGGAGCTACGGCACTGGGGCACATGGG
>NW_009215254.1:0-1109 GCF_000690835.1 Fulmarus glacialis
GGAGCAGCGGCCCCCGGGGGAGTGCCCGCGCTGCCCCCGCCGCTCCCCGGCAGCCTGCGCTGGCGGCATCCAGAAGAAACAGAAGTCCTCCGCTCAACAGCCTCGTGCATCACCTGCGGCTGCCCTCACCCCGTCCCCATCCCCGGACACACCAGGCAGCTCTGTGCAGCTCTGTTCCTCTAGCCCCAACACGGCGGTGGGTAGCCCTGCCAGCTTTGTGGTTGACGCTAAGAGGGGTTCACTTCGCATCAACTGTGATCCGCACTGGAGTATGAAATCCTTTTTCCGGACCTGAACTATGGTCGCTAGCCCAGCAGCAGCATCTGTGTTGCATCCCCATGTCAGCTCTCATCCTGCTTTGCTGGGAAATACTACCACGTGCTCCAGCACAGCACCCTGCCATTGCCTGGTGAGCCATGGGTGCTTTGGGGGTGTAGAAACACCAAGGGCCTTTGCTGGACCTTCCACCTACTGCCAAAAAGCAGAGCAGAAATGCACACTGGTGCAGCAGGGCAAGAGCGCTGCTTCCAGTGCAGCTCAGGCAGCCCCTCACCTCTTGCACAAAAGTGCTAGACTGGAAGAGGTTCAGAAGAAAGTCACCCATACAAATTGAAGGGTAGAAATAAAAACCATTATAAAAACCCACATTTGACCAGTTAGAACCTGAACCCGGCCTCCTAATCCTTAAGGGTTGTAATAAACACTAGTGTGGGTGAAGAATTATTTGACAAAATGGTACATAAATATGTAGAAGAGCAAAGAAAGGTGCGCAACAGGGCTCCCGCAGGATACAGGTAAAGGAATGAGACAGAAGCGGGAGGGGGCCGCAAGTTGAGCCACGAGACGCGGTGGTTCAACACCCCAATTCAGGCTGCAAGATCTACAGGCTCCTACTGGCCTCATGCGGCCGGTGCAATATGGCCCTGCTCACAAGCAGGGCTGTGGGAGGAGGAAGTGTGTGATGGCTGGTCAGACAAATGCCCCTGCCCACTCCCTGTTTCTTTAGCTCTTTAAACTGCAATACAAAATTACTTCTGCACTTGACCACTGCAGACAGAGGTGCTCCTGCAGTGTTTGCTCCCAAATAGAATCATAGAATCATTAAGGTT
>NW_009215255.1:0-681 GCF_000690835.1 Fulmarus glacialis
CCAGCTCAGCGTCGTCCTGGTAGTTGATGAGGTGCACGATGGCCGATTTCAGCATCTGCGAGGGCTCTGCCAGGCGCTGCACGTTGGTCTGCTGCCCCTCCAGCTGGGTGGTGATGAGCAGGGAGCGGTCCTCCACCGTCTCGGGGTACATGGCGGCCCGGACACGCTGGGGCCGGGTCATGGCCAGCTTGGCCTCCACGTCTGCTGGGGAGGCAGCGTTAGACTCGGGCTCTCGCTGAGGAGCACTCCCAGCCCTGCTTTCCAATTTCAATTAGCTGAGCCAGAGCTTAGCGCAACGACGCCGGCAACGTCAGCAGTCCCAGCACGCTCTGCAAGGAGCCGGTGCTTCAAAGTGTAAACAGATACGGCAGCGCAGAGATGAGACAATGCTCAATTAGGCAGCATGATCAGGCAGTTGTCACACAAGGCCCATTAATTAAAAAACTAAGGAAATTTGCAACTTGGGACCAGCTGGCACTGGGTATTAGGAGAAGGACACGGAGGCCTTCCCCATCGAGGATGCCGGAACAAGACAATGCTCAATTAGGCAGCATGATCAGGCAGTTGTCACACAAGGCCCATTAATTAAAAAACTAAGGAAATTTGCAACTTGGGACCAGCTGGCACTGGGTATTAGGAGAAGGACACGGAGGCCTTCCCCATCGAGGATGCCGGAACAAG
>NW_009215256.1:0-208 GCF_000690835.1 Fulmarus glacialis
GGGGGGCCGGGTGGGCAGGCTGAGGTAGTCGTCCTGGGGGGCACCGGAGCTGCAGAGGTGAGGGTTGCTGCGGTACCTGGGCTGCTCTCACAGGTCCCGCCAGCAGCATGGGGCTGGGCACCCCTGGGTGCTCCACATCAGCCCAAGTGCTCGTCTCCATCCTCTGCGGCAGCATCAATAAATACAAAAGTCTTCGAGTCCACGAGAT
>NW_009215256.1:233-588 GCF_000690835.1 Fulmarus glacialis
GTCGGGGTTGATGCCTGTGCTGGGAGGGTCATCCGAGGTTGTTGGCCAGGCGCTCCCGTCGCTCCAGATCGCTCACCACGTCGGCACCGAAGGCATCACCTGGGGAGAGCAATGGCATGCGTGAATGGGGGACACAGGACCTGCGGGACTCCCAGCCCTGCCACTTTTCTCCACCCTGCCCACCATGCCCCCTCTGCTCCCGTCCCTCCGTACTCGTGTGGCAGCCGTGCATCCAGATGCGCTGCCCGTCGTACTTGCACTGGCACCGCATCACGTTGTTGGAGAAGTCCGACTCGGCCACCTCGTGCTTGGGGTTCACGACCACCTGGGGACGGCAAGAGGCAGGGCTGGGGGC
>NW_009215256.1:625-971 GCF_000690835.1 Fulmarus glacialis
CAGGGCCATGGCATGCACTGTGGGGTGCAAAGCAGCACCCCGATGTGCAGGGCGAAGGGTGCTGGTGGTGCCCATGGAGGGTGGCCCTCAGCCCTGAGCTCCGGTGGCTTGGGGCACACCCTGCCCCTCCGTCCCCATACCTGGAAGGTGTAGGTGCCTGGCGGCACATCGGTGATGTCAATCCACTGGCAGTCGATGTCATGGCGGTAGGTGTCCCAGCACCCCACGCTCACCCCCTGCTCCCCAAAGTTGGCGCAGGTGAAGCGTCGCTGCAGCCCTGCGGGAGGGAGGGGAGGTGAGGGAGGGCACGGGCAGAGCTCCCTTCAGGGAGTAGGACAGGCGGATC
>NW_009215257.1:0-16241 GCF_000690835.1 Fulmarus glacialis
ATAAAATAATAATAATAACAATAATAATATGTAATAATAATAACAATTGTAATGAAAAGGAAAATAAGAAAAAGAGGAAGAGAAACAAAACCCAAGAAAGGCAAGTGACGCAAATGAAAAACAATTGCTCACCACCAACAAACCAATGCCCAGCCTGTCCCTGAGCAGCGGCCCCCCCAGCCAGCTTTCCCCTAGTTTATAGGCTACGCATGACGTCATATGGCGTGGAATATCCCTTTGGCCAGTTTGGGACAGCTGTCCTGGCTGTGCCCTCTCCCAGCTACTTGTGTATCTCCAGCCTTCTCAGACAGTAGAGCATGAGAAGCTGCAAAGTCCTTGACTTTAGTCTGAAAAGTCCTTGACTTTAGTGTAAGCACTACTTAGCAACAACTAAAACATCAGTGTGCTATCAACATTATTCTCATACTAAATTCAAAACACAGCACTATACCAGCTACTAGGAAGAAAATTAACTCTATCCCACCTGAAACCAGGACACCTACAAATTCTTTTTATTAAAACATTGTGGATGAATCAGTTTGTCAAAAGAGAAATCAAAGTTCTGTATTGTTTTGTTTCAACTGGAAGAACATTTATATTCTTACAGAAGACAAAACCATGGATTATTAGCATTTCTGATATTGTAATTCCATTGTCTTCCCCTGAGTTCCAGTAAATGTTCCCTTTTTACAATTCTTTTCATTTTGGCTATTTCTGTCAGGCCTGTAATTGCAGAGACATTCAGTTCTACATTTTCTTCATACATCCTTTGTTTCTGACTGGCAAATAAAGATGGCTTTAATTTTTATTACGGTGTATCCCTAAGGACTGTGTATTGGAAGTGTTTATAGTTTATAGTTTCCAAACTTCACAGACTTTTAAGAAAAATAATCCAAAAGAAAAAGTAAAACCAAAGAAACTCAGAAGTTTCTAAGGCAACTACAGAAAGACTATTATCTATGAAAGAGTGCTGGCATTCTATTACTGTCACAGGTAAAGCATGTAAAATCTAATGCCTATTGCTACAGCATGGAGAAAAAAAACTACGCTGAGAATCTTATGTAGAAAATCAGAGATTAATAAATAGATACAGAATTTTTTTCCACCTTCATAGTAGGAAATGCATCTGTGTAATCTTCCAAAACAGTTATATCATATTCTGAAAACTGGGAAAAGTTAAAAAAACAAATAAAATATGTTATTGCAGTAAATAGATTAGACACATAAATATCAGTTTTAGACAGTCTGAAAATACACATTTATGGTCCATGGAAATGAACTGCCATATGCTATATACAAATCAGAAAAGAAATGGCGTAAAGGTGTAAAACCATTTCAACAGGGAGGGGATTGTCGGAATTCATGTAAAATATGTCCTGTAGCGGAATATAGAAAGCAAAGACTTTTCTGTCACCTGGCATTGTCACTTCATGACTAATTCCTAGAGATAACACAGAATTGTATCTATTTCATTCCATTACAATTTATTTTCTTGAAATTTCAGTATTAAAGGAAATGAAAGACAGTTCTTTTTACTAATTTAATTTTTGCTTCTTTATATACACCTATGTTATTGCAAGTGTATACATTAATATAAAGTAGGAAATCTGGGTCCAAGATACAGGTCATATGAAACAGTAAAATAATTGGTCAAAATGATTCTTTTAAACACAAATGATGTTACATCCGTTTTAGTAAAAAGTTTCTAGAATCTGCCAGTTTCCTTAAAGGTGAGTTAGGACTTCAATCCATCACATTTCATTTTGTTTATCTCATTTGAAGAAATGTATTATTGGTCTTGGTCAGACACTACCTTTTTTATTATTATTTATTTGCCATAACACCATTTTAAGCAGGTAATAATTATTTTGAGTGATTTAGTATAAGTGACAGTGGCTTATGTCAGTTTCCATTAATCAATGACAAAATGCAAAATTTGCCATTTTCACCATGATCAACCCATTACACTTCTCTTCAGGTTTGATATAAGATGGGACTAACTGATCTTTTTTTTTGTTTTTTAATGACAAAAACAATTACATTTATGTGACACATAATTTTTATTTTACAGGTCTTTTGTAACAAAAATAGTGGATATTAACATTGCTCTAAGTTGGTAGAAAAAAAGTAAAATTATGTGAGCATGAGAAAGCAAGGAGAATAATATCCTAAAGGTAGGGTTCTTAAATGCCAAGTGCCCTTTCTCAGCTTCAACCATTCATTCTGAAAATGGCCTATCAAAAAGGCTTAGAGGGAGCAGTTTAATTACTGTTCCTTTGACATATGTAATATATTTTCAGAAGCAGGCCCATACATTTATTTAAGGCCAAATGTTGCACAACAAAACTGTCCTCAGAGGTATTTCATTCTACCATCCTATTTTTTTCCAGCTGGCTTACATTGCTATTTTTTTCAATAACTATGCCATTTCTAGAGACATTTTAAAATTAGTCTTAAATCATGTTCTCCTTTAACAGCACATAAACTACCTGAGCAGGGTGGAAGAAAGAAAAAGAATAGTGTAAATAATCACAAAGTTTTTATACTTTTTTCATAAGAAAACACCCACCACCAACCCTATCTCACTCCCTACACATATCCTGCCCTGAACTCAGCTAAAAAAACCCTGAAAACCTGTCCTGGATATGTACAAATATGAAAGGGAACCAACATACTTCCACATATATACTTCTTCCCTCCCTTCTCTCAGGAATTACAGCAATACATCGTCTGCTTCTTTAGTTTTCTGAGGTTAAGAAGAAACCTAAAGCAGGCTGGTAGAAAGTTTTGTTAAGCAGTCAGCTCAGACACAAGTCCTGGAGGTGCTGAGCACTTCCAGAGAGGTTCTAACTGGCACAAGCCAATTTCAGGAATAGATCTGTATAGATCTGCAGTAGGAATAGATCTGCAAAAACTTTCTGCTGTTGGCAGGTACTGAGCAAACTACTGTATGTTCAATTATCCATGCACAGGAAAGGAGTGGGGGCATCTGTTGGTTTGGACAAATTGTTGTGGCAAAACCAGAATAAAATGGGTATTGGGGAATTTTATACAGAGGCTAAATTTAAAAAGAAAAGGTTAGATAGATATCCTCCCCCCCTTCCCCCATGAACCTAGTAACTATCAAATAATCATAAATCAATTTGGTGTATTGCCCCCAGCTGACATGCAGATGCTCCTATGACCTAATCCTCACAGCTATTTCTGCAGAATTATTTTTTCATACTAATAGCTTCTATTTATCATATGGTGTTACAAACACATTTGTTTTATCAGCCTCAGTATGAAGGCGAAATTTGTCTCCAAAGTGGAAAATTCATCAGTTTCTGAGCACCATAGTGCTGTTTCACTATTCTGTGTGTGCAGAAAAAAACCATCTAAATAGACTGTTTTCATTTCAACTTATCCTGCGTAGCCAGAGAGCTGTATTCCCAGTAATTAGAACTGCATTCACCAATACTTACATTTGAATAAGTTTTATACTGTAATTGTGAAACCTATGGAAAAAAGAAAGAAAAAAAAAACCCAGTATTGCAGCTCTTTCCTGTATTCAGATTTGCTTAATTTAATTAAATTGATTTTTTGCTAAATTAAACCCAATATAATTATTTAATATGATTTTAAAATTGAAATTAATCTTTGAAAAAGAAACAGATATACCTATGTTCTGAATTTAAAAATGAGTTATGGGATTGTTTTCAAATAATAAAAAATAAAGTTAGCTGAAAGACAGATTTTCAGTTTGGTACAAATGAGGGACGGTTAATATCCATTTCATCTTTTCCTTCACCCATGGAGAACATAATAAAATTTTCTTTCTCTCTAGACTGTCTAGCCCAAGAAGAAAAAACTGTTTCTTCTTGTGCTTTTCTTTTCCGGATGTGTGTGATGATTAATCACTCTATGTGTCTAGACCCCATGGTAATCTCTGTCCCTGTTTCTGTCTCTACATTCATCTTTGGCATCATGTGTTTAGTTTTAATACAGTCCGATTGATTTGTTTGCAGCTACAACACTGTTTTCATTCTTTTCCCCTCTGAAATATCTTTATAACACAAATACAAACTTGCCCATACTACACATATATGTGTAAAATTGATTTGCGAGAAGAGATTGCAAAACTTAAGTGTATGGTAATACACAGCCCAGATCCGCAATGCCTGCATTAAAGATTGTACAGTGGAGTTAAGAAGGATGTGATTTTTCAGGACTTTTCAAAAATTTCCATCACCTTTAGTCATTTTCATCCCAACTTTCATAAAAGAAGTGGGAATCAAAACAGCTTTATACAGTATAAATAAAAGCGTCTGTATTGGTTCCCATGTCTCTGTCATTTCTCTCTCTCTGTATGTCTACACCACCTCTCTTCCACTAAGTGAGGAAAATTAGACCTGTAACTGGATGCTCCAATAGTTTACACTCAGGAAAACCATAGCTGTGTGAGGTCAAAATAATCATACAAAAGCTCCAGATTTTTCATTTTAAAAGGGCATTGAGAGAGTTTTTAAGCTGTTCTTTGGGGCTTTTAAAGCATCTGAAGGGCAGAGAAAACTGCCACTTCCAATCTAAAATTTCTCTTAATTTTGGATTGATTTTTGATTGTTCTTGATCATAACAACTTATTGCTAGCTTTGGTTCTTTATCAGATTGCAAACTGGAAGATTCCTATCCCTGGTCCATTTAGTACCCCAAAACCTTACAGCAGTAGCCATGTTAATGAGGTGACTAGCCTTAAAGAAAAAGAATCTTAGAAAAACTGGACAATCATATAACATTTTATTCTTCTATGCATTCGATAAGACTGAAGAATCCCACAAAATTTTGACCAATTTTTCTGGTATGCCTTGGGAATAATAAGTGAAACTGAATTCACAGGCAAATCTCAGCCAAAAATTTGTCTCATACCTAAACTTCTACTGATAAACAAGGACACAGAAGGCTGTTTCTAAGAATCCTGAGATTCGGGGGGCCAATTTTTCTCCCCATTCTCTTCTAGCAACATCCAGAATAGAACACCTTTCCTTATAAGCACTATTTGCCTCAGGGTATTTATTATTAAGGGCTTCAATACTGTCTTCTTTTGAAGTCAGCACGAGTTTTGCCATGGCCTTCAGAGGAGCCAGCAGGTGAGTAAAAACAACAAAATAAAGCATATGATCAAGCCTGTGGGTAATTCTGGGACTGGGAGCTGGAACCCCTTTCATTAGTCTTTTTTTAGCTTCTACATATTTGAATACAACTGATACCACTCTTTTGATTTAAAGCAATTTGGTTATGATCTGTTCAGCACTTACTTCTCCCCTTAATGTTTTTAAACATTCTTGTATTGTTTTCTGTGAGCTACCTCGATTATTTCCTTTTTTTCTTTGCTAATGGAAATATTAGTAGAATTTAGAAATGTTGTAGTACATTGTAAATTATTTTACTGTACCATATAGTATTGCAAAAAAAATTACAGATATTTTTTTCATAAATGAAATATATATGCTCAACAATATTAGAAATAAAGAAGCTGCATAATTATTCTGTAGAAATGATGAGGAGAGTGGTCCCAACTAGGTTTAGGTATATAGAAGATATTGAATAATATCTGAATTTACTACAGGTATAAAACCAGCAAGTAGAACTGAATGTCTGAGCAACAGACCTGGAATAGCTTGATTAACAGTGCTAGTCACAGTCATTAATTTGTGTTGGAAATGATTTTTTAATGTAATATTTCTTCAAAAATTAAATGTTGTTATTAATAATTTTCTTAATAGTTTACATTAAAAAAAAAAAGAGGAATGCTATCATTGCATAAAAGTAATATCTTTTTTCTCTTTATCTAATTTCCTAAGTGCCAAGTTTAAATCAACAAGATAAAAGTAAAATTTTGAGTTCTGCAGAATAGAATTAAATGTATGATCAATTGGACAGTGCTATGGAAGGAAAGATCTATTACTCTATTGTGTTGGAAAGTTTTAGAACCTTCTGTTATTTCTAAAATATGCATGTACATGTAGAAGACCAAGTTCTGGCAGCATAGAATGAAAGCACACGCTAAGTAAAAAATATGGTTTCAATAGAGACCGGAGGGCTCTGCTGACCACGTTTGAAACAAACACCTGACTGCTGCATTTCACATTTATTCCACTGTAATCAAAACGTTAAAGACTTGTATTAGTTAGTTAATTTTTATAAAGCATTTTGAATAACTAATGTAAGCATTATTTTCCTGTTTAGAACTACAGATAATGGTGTTCTCCAAACACCCATAATCCAAAGTAGATTTTCTTGAAAAAAACAGAGAGCAAGCTACCTGAACTACTGAATGCAGTGGTAGTTATACCTAAAAATATAAGACTCTAATTGCACTTTGGGGTTTAGGAGTGTCGAAGGGTTAGTTTCAGCAGTACAAGTTCTGAAGAAAGTCTGGAAATAAAGTTATTCTCCTAGGACTAAAAGAAATTTTGAAGTGACTTGAGTTTTATAAATTATGAAAGCTATTGCTACAGCTAATTGAATCAATCTCTAACAAAGAAAAGAACATAGAAGAAAAAGTCAAAAAGTTCATTTCCATATATGAGAAGAGAAGGGTATGAACTAATTAAGCAAACTTTCTTGGCCCAGCTAAACAGTAGAAATTGTAGCTGTAGCAGTTTCTTCACCATTCCCTCTCTTGGAAGGCCAAGTCCCTTTTTACAACACTCAGAGTTTTACTGACAAAAGCACTATTTAGTCTGCTACCTTAGAGGATGGTTTCACTTTACTACACAAAAAAAAAGAAACAAAAATATGAGGTGATTTTAAATTCTCAGACCAGGCCTGGTTATGTGCCAAGATGAAGGCCAGCCAAAACCTCTATTACAGGATAAATTTTTACACATAGAGGTGTCCAAAAGAGAAGCCTGATATTCCAAGAATTATCAGCATCTGCCCTATATTTTTTTTCATGCATTTTTTGTTTGTGGTGATGGTGTCACATTAATTCATAATGGAGTATTAAAAAAAAAAAAAAAGTTGTGGTTCATGTGCTATTCTTCGCATTAGAGCATGAATATCCATGGAAATACCACATGTCATCAAATATTTCTGTTCTTTTGCTTCTTCCTTCAGGCAATACTTTGCATTATCATCCTGATGATTGTTTGGAAAGTTGTAATATGGATTTCATCTCAGTCTGATTGACTAAACCCCAGCTCATATGGCACTATTTCCTAGAGCCAGGATTTAATCAGAGTGACTTGATAAATGTCTACTTCAGAGTTTTTTCCCATGAGAAATGTTTTGCACTGATAACAAGACCATTTCATACATATTTGCACAACCAAATGAATTGTATTGATTAGCAACACTTAATACCTATTCAAGCAACCCTATCAGTGGATGTTTTAATTTTCTAATTTTGCACCTTTTATATTTGAATGCTCAAGTCAATAGTCAAGCTTATTGGCAATGCATATTATTTTTGGCTACAGCTTAGAATACTGAACTACTTAAAGAGGTACTACCTCTTGGAATTGAGATTGGTATCACCAGCTTTCTAATAAATATTCAACCATGGAGACAAAGTATTTTCTCAAACCTGCAGGGTCCCTGTTGTGCTGAATGTTTTATATAAATATGGCTGAATGCACTAAAATTTTGTCATGTTGAATATTATCAAGGAATTCAATTTACATCTGAACTATAACTTTTTCGATGTGCTTTTCTAGCCGCTTTGGTTCATTTATTCCATCAATTAGCAAACATAATATTCAACTATGTCAGTTTCAGTAATTTCAGCACATAAGGCAAATGTAAATCAAGTTAAACATAGCATAAAGACTCTAAACCCAGGACTTCATCATCTCTATCCAGTTAAGTGGTGACTCCAAAAATAAACCAAGGATAGGCATGTTTTATCAAAAACTAAAACCAAACTGGTATGAGTCAAATGTAACTCTCAGTGCCGCTGGCATGAAACTAAACACTTTTTGGGGCAATTTACTATGGCAGCAAAAGAAACAAACTGTTAGACTTAAAAAACTTCAAAAATTTGTGTTCACCTACCAAATTGCCGATAATTTTAAAAAAAAAAAAAAATCACAACATTAGAAAAACTTCTATCCCTCCCATGGTTTTATATACTATTTGTCACATCCCAGATTAGGTACCAACTTCTGAATACTTATGTGCTTTGGGATACTCTCAATTTCTCACTTAAAGTAATTCTATTTTGCTCAGTTCTGTTTTGTTGCATTCCAATGCTTGTACAGGCATGGGAATGTAGAACTCCTACCAAGTAAGCATCCTAAATCCAAGGCCACAGTGTCATTCTGCTGCCTTTCCTTGATAACACTATATATTAGTGTTCCTAAGCGAGCAGAAAAGTTTTGAACATGGTAGGATGAGAGGGCATTTTCCCTGAGTATTCAGGAGTGATTGTATGAGACAAAAGTAGATTTTCTGAACTGCTTGTAGTGTAACATAAAATGTTTTTTAGTGAATCCCCAACGTTGTCAACAGTGTTGTACTAAAGCTGATTTTGCAGTAATGTCCGACTAGACCAGCAGCAGCAGAGTGGATGTCTCGTTCACTGGTGGGTAGTCATGGCAACACAGAGCTGACTCACACTGAGGACGACATAGAGCAATACTGCCAAAGATGATGTCACAGCTCTTGACCACTGCGAGGCAACTTCTGATTTGGACTGGTGCAGGTTATGGAAATGGTGTACCACATGACAGCAGTATGCAATTGGATCTGTGACTTGGGATCTTTCAGGAACAAGGGCCATGATGGGCGTAAACATCACTGGTTGTACATGGATACTCCAAACATACTAAATAATTCTGTGTGCGTAAGGGAGCTGAGCAGTGGCAAGAATTCCTGTTCTCTGAAAACGTCTTTTGGCTGGTAGGTAATGCGTGCCGGTGTTTCTTTTTATTCTGTAGAAAGATAGGCTTCTTTTTTTGTTTTAGAACCCAAGACAAAGTATTAATATAATTGCTACTATAATACTTCTCTTTCACTTTGTTATTAGTCACAAAATCAAATTCTACAACCGCATGAAAGCTGGTTAAAAAACTGTGGACATACAGGTTACATTAATTACATTGTTACTCATGTTTAATCATTCTCTACAAAACAGCATGCATCAAAACTTTATTAATGAGTTAACTTCTCTGTTAGTAAAAGCTGAGTACTGTGATGCTGTAAGATAAGCCTCCACCCTTCAGAACAGAACTGGGGATCCCACTCTAGGTGCCTGTGATCTTCATATGTGTATAGAGACTAACAGTGAAAAATGCATGCTGATCTGACAGGCAAGTAAAATCAGTACTTCTAGTATGCAACCAATAGGTAGCAACTAGGAAAGGATGAAGGCAGAGCTGTGTCTCAAATCCTTTCTTTCACCTACCTTACTGAAAACTCCGTGGAAGCAGCCCCAACCGTTGATGTAAAGCCTCTCTGAAAGTCAGGCATCTTTGTCTTTGTTTTCAAAAATGGAGCAGAGCTCATTCTCTTCTTCCCAAATATAGCAGGTCATGGTGGCATCTTGTTACATAGCAATTATACCACTTGGGAAGAAGGCGACTCATACTCAGTTGCCTCCCTGGGCATGTAGGACACAAACCTCAAACCTTCACCTCCCGGGAGACTACAATACAGAAGCCACTATGGGCTGTTCTGAATGCAGAAATGTAAGACACTCACAAGGTCTTTTGTGGAAATTTTATCACCAGCAAAGCAAAGAATTCAGTCTTCACTGAAGATAATCAAGAATAGGGAGAAAGAGGGAACGAGAAAGGCTGCCAGGGGGAATGCGAAAGGCTGCCAGATGGCCATGCCACTTACTGGTCTGGGCAGTTGGATGGGACAGAGGAGATTTAACTTCTGGAATTATTTTTCTCTTTTGTACGAAACCATGACTGCACATGGTGCTGACACTTACTTTTGAAAGGAGCCCAGTCCTTTCAGTGAATGTTGGTGAGCTTTGTGGCTGCTTATCCAGTATGAAACTGCCATAACTCTCTTGGGGGCAGTTAAAGACAGAGACACATCACTCCTGACTCGGCGCAGCATTGGCCTGAGCTAGCCACTCCACCTTCCGTGCCTGCCAGAATAGATTCGACTCTATTCTGCATGAGCATGAACAGAGGTCTGGGGTGTCTCTGAGATGGAAAGAGTCCTGTTGTCTGCAAAGACATTTAAATCACATTTTAATCTAACAGGTTAATGTACATCATATGGAGCTTTACAAGAGCTCCTTCACTCCTCATTCATTATATGTATTCATATTTTTGCACACTAAAATACATTAAGAAGAAACACTCCACCTTCTTGTGTAATCCTGGAGTGGGGGAGCCAAAATCATACTACCTTTATCTTGCAGGTATTTCTGTCAATTTAAATATAATGTGTGGTACCTAGCCTCAATTAGCTAGTTCTACCACAGAACAGCCACATTTCAATCCTATGCTCTCTACTGAGGAGGCTTTCCAGTAAATTAAAAGTTTCAAAAAGCAAACAGAAAAAGAAAACAAGTGGTTCCTGCCTCAGAGTAAGAAATAATTAATTCCTGCTATTGGGCTACATCCCCAAAGCCCCTTAAATTGTATTGTATAAAGTTATGCAGCAGTTTAGTATCTGTGCCTTGGCAATAGCCTTTGTTGCATGATTCAGGTGATTATGTTGCCACTTTTGGATCTCATTATCATTTGGCTAATCCTTACCATTTCTAGCTTGTTTCCATTTCTTCCATCATAATAGATTATTAAAAATCCCCTCTGTGTCTTCATTAAATGGCTTCTATTCAAATTGGCCTCTGTAGGTTAATGAGGGCTCTAAATATGCTTCAAATGGACCTAGAGTTCATAGGTTGTTGATTTATTATTTTCCCGTGACAGAACACAGCACTAAAAGCTATTTCCTTTCATTTATCTGATGTACTATGTTCACAGTCATTATGCAAAATACAGCAAGATGTACTTTCTGAAATTAGAGATATTTCTTCATTTCCAACTATGCATGAATGTGCACATGTATTAAGAACACTATGGGATTCGTCTTAGAATCATGATGTATAGTGGTGAAACAGTCTGCAATCCCATAAGCTATTATTTCCGTTGGAGATAATGGCTTATGACCATGAAAACTCTTGGGACAAAACTGACTATGGGAGTGAAATTTAAATTGTGCCACGATGGCATATGTTGCGCCTGGATGTCTGCACATCTTCAGTATTGCAGATGAAAAGACTATTAAGTAATTCAACAGTGAATAAAGTAGAAGTCTGCCAAAGCTGCTCTCTGCATTCATTGCTTAAGACAGAATCAATCAATGACATATTCTCACTTTTTAATATTTATTTTGGACTCTTTCTGAAAATAAGGTGTGTGCACCATTTCCCTCCAGAAGTATAACACAATTAAGGAGTTGAGATTGAAAGAAAATTTTTCTGAAATCTTAGATAGTTTAATTATACTATGCCATAGTTTTAATAAAACTTTTCTACATTTATCAGACCACATATTATTTGGATTTTCAATTATTAACATTCTTTATCTTGATGAAATATATAAGCATAGCTTCTAGAGCCACCCATCTCCCTCCTTTTCTGAAATTCTTCTAGAAACATTCCTATGGAAAAATTTAATATTTTTTTGCAGCAGCTTCAAGTCATTATGTACAGTCTTTGCTAAGACTTTGCATGTCCTATATGAGTGAGGTTGGTTTTTTTTTATTGAATGTCCAACATTTAGCTCTGGTTCTATAAGATGTTCTATAAGAGTAACTGTTTATATCTGCTTATACCTTTTCAGTAACCAAAGGACTAATGTTCTGACAAAATAAATTAAGATTAGGTCATTGAGAGGTTATTGACATAAAATGGAACTATTTTAAGTTTCTCTTATACCTTTTCAGGGCAATCAGTATCTCCCTGCCTGTTTTAAGTATATCCTAAAGACTCTGAAATCATAGCTGCTGCCATGTGTTGACAGAGTTAGTTATGAGGTGTTTTTTTCTTTATTTGGGGGGGGTGGGGGGTGTAGTTTTTTTAGAGCTCACTGATGTCACAGCCCTGGTGATTACCGTACTTAAAACCGCAGCATGAACTCCTTTTTCACGTGTATCTCGATTACCTCATGTGAACTTTTTGGCACAGGTCATTCAGACAAATATATTTTGTTGTACTGCTAAAGCAGAGGGTCTACATAGAGGCATTTATTTTATGTGTTTATGTGTTAAGTTCTTAAATCACCTAAGAACTTAGGTTGAATGCTCTCTTAATGCCTGCATTTCAAATCAGTTTCTCCGAGTATGCTTTTTCTCCAAAACTTTGTGGAAAGAAGCCCAACTTTAGCAGAATAGCATAATCCTGTACAGGATATCTAGATGTCTTCAAAGTAATAACAGCATATAAGGCTTGAGATTTGCAATCTGTGAGCTGTATTGGGACAGAAAGATCTCCCTGTATGCAAAGAGCTTCCTTTTCCTCCTTTTTTTCTTCTTTGCTTCATAATTTTCTTCTCAATTGTCTTCTGTACATGGAACAGGCACCCAATCCCTTTGTGCCAAGTGACTTTATTTTATTCTGGATCTCTCTTCTTTTCACTGCATTTCATTTCAATGATCTCCTTACCTCAACATCTGTGGCATGGACTTTAGTATTCTGTACATCACTTTCAGGGACATTTTCTTTGCCAGAATTCAGCGTATACACTTCTCACTAGTGCTAACCAGAAATAATGTTCCAGAAAAGGAAAACAAAGTTTTAGATAACAAAGAAAATAAGAAAAGAAAAAGAAAAAAAATTAGGAGGACATGTATCAAGGAAAATAGGAAATTGATAAGTGTACTTCCTGTAAAATACATAAATTAGTTGATGCTAAATAAGCTAAACTGTAGATGGAAAATAAAGTTAATAAATGCAAAAGAGTGTTATTTCACCTATAGTGTGATATCTGGAGTTGAAGCTAACTTAGAAGGAGATAATACATAAAATTATTGTAATGTTGTACACCTTTCCTCACCTATGCTTACCAAGAGATGGTGGGGAACCCAAGTGCCACAAAAAGAGCGTCTACTTGCTTTCTCAGCTTTTATACTGTAAAGAGTTTGTCAAAAGCAAACAAAAACAAAAAAGACAAAAGTTTGATAAATAACAGTCTTTTAGAATCTTCTATCTGTATATATTACACTTAGTAATAACCTGTTAATATTTATTATTATTTCATATTACATATGAATATGTAATTCATATTACATTCCAGTAATATAGCAACAATTTCAATTCCCTTTCATAACCCATACAGTAGCAATACTTATGTGAACTATACTTTGTAAAAACTAAAAATCAGTTTTACATTCAATGCTGGCTTTGTTTTAATCAGACACAGAAAAAAAATTGCATATTCTCAGTTACATTCAGACAGTTTGCAGAGCAAGATGTTTTTTATTCTTGACTGGTATTAACTTTAAGTTTCTTGAAAAATAAATTGTAGGTGAAATGTATCAACTTTCTTAATCCTGGTCTCATTAGCAGATGAAAATTTCAAGAAGACACTCTTTTTGTTTGTAGTACTCTTGCATGGCAAACCCCCACAGTAAGAAATCACCAAGTGTTTGAGGCAACCCTTTAAAATGATCTAATCTCTTCTCATTAAATAGTGCTGTCATTTTTAAAGATGGCATTTTGTGCTAATGAAATTACTGACCAGATGTCATGCAGAATGCAAAAACCCAGACAAAATTGCAATAGATAAATAATAGTAGTTTTTCCATTAAAAACAATTAATAAGAGTTCTGGGTGTTGAGTGGGAAATGGTGAACATATAAAAGAGGAATAACAAAAATAGCTAAATCATACACGGTTTGGTCAGTCTGTAACTTTGTTACACCTCAAAGAAGGTCAAGGACAAAAAGGTGTACTTGGTATAATAAAAACATTAATTTAAAAACTGTTACACTTAGACTGCAATTTTTTTTTGCTTCTCGTTTTATTTTCAGGTTGGTTTTGGTTTGGGTTTTTTTGGTTTGTTTTTTTTTGACAAAACTACCTTTTATTTTTGCTTTCAGTATTTTCCACCTAGTTTTAAGGAAGAGATGCACAGTAGTTATAGCATTGTCTGTCAAGGCAATTGAATGATTTGTGTTCAACAGAACAAAATAATTTTGGTATGACAATGTCCGACACAGTTAATAGCAAGCTGCAGAGTGTTATCTATTCTCTAAGAGATTGGTTGGGGCTGGCAGACAAGACGCTTGAAGAACAGTCCTGAGAAAAGGCTATTTTACCGGCAAGATTTGAGACCACATTTTCAAACAGCAGCTCTGCTACTCTTTGCTCAAGTGTATCGTGTATTCCTTGTTTATGATGGGCTAGCAGAGAGGTAGTAGGAAACCATGTAGTATTTCCTTTTCCCTAAAATTTACTTCATGCAGTTATCTTTTCCCTTTCCTGCAACTTGTCTCTCTCTGATGAAGATGATGGGTCAGAACACCCATGTGCACTGCACAGGACATCTGTAGCTACACTATGTCTCTCAGGATGACAAAGAAAAGTGATTGAAAAAAACCTGTAGAGTGCATAAGGAACTAGAGCTGCCAGTTAGAAAACAATTTCCACTAATGAAATCTTACCCCTAAATCAGGGTTGCAGACAGATGTCTCTGCTCATTCAGCATTCAGAACCTGTGTCTGATAGTGCCACTTCGGACCCATGGTCTGCTTCTGTCTTAAATGTCTAACACACTCATTTACAATCCAAATTATTGTTCAAGGTCCCTTTTCAATTAAGAGTACTACTGTTTCTTTTCTGTGAGAAGTCTTGACGGGACTTTCTGTCAGGCCTTGTGTGAGCCCTTCTTGCATATATATGAGCATCTTCTTAGTATTTGAGCCTGCTGCTCTAATTTTTCAGTAGTCTTCCACTGAAACTGTCAAAGTAGCAAGTGTTTCTTTTAGATGTTTTGCTTTGACATATCCAGATTCACATACTACAGCTGAAGACTCTTGTAGGTAAAGAATACCCATACAGCCCGCTCCATACATTGAGTTTCAGTCTGTCTTTTTTAGGAACAGAAAATTGTGAGTGGTTGGACCTTCACAGTGAGCAGCAAGAACCAATATGTGTTGCACAGAGAGGCTAATTAGAGCAGAAAGCTGCCAAAAAGACATCCACTTAATAGCTTTCTTAGCTGAGCTAACTTTGGTGAGTCAGTGTACTTGGGAATTTCTTTACAGCAGAAGCAGCCTGGGTAATGTGAGTAATGGCTTCCTGTTTGTCTGAATTTTCTGTTTGCTAAATATATGCTCCCCAAATTGTTTTGATTACATTCCAAATTTGTATTTCTCGTCTGAATGGGTTTATAGAAAGAATCCTAAAATGCACATATTACCTCATCATACTGACTTTTATTTTTGCCAGAAAAACAGATATTAACCATGTAGCAAATGACTCCCTGTTATAATGCAGAAGAAACTCATACTTTGGACCATAGCCAAAGATACACCAGACAGAAGTTGGTTGCAAGAGTACTCTTCAAGCAGATTAAAGATTTCTGGGGTTGGTGTAGATTCTTTAGCCAGGACTCTTCCTACCACATAATTTGAGAAATTGTTCAGATTCTAATAACAAAATTAATGTTTGGTCAGCACGTCCTTCACTGAGGCAGGTTTTATTAAGTTGTGTAAATATGGATGTAAATGCAGATTTTTCTCATGGTGGCTCTGATTTAGCCATCACCGTGCATTTGAGTCCATTTCCTCTTCTGTAATAACTTCTGGTTTCATTAATTGTTCTTTAATACTACAGAGATTTACAATGATGCTTTGTGAAACTGTCAGAGCAAAGACACTTGTTTGCTTGCAGCACTGATGTGGCCCATAGGTTTTCTAATCATGATGATATGTAAATATGTTTCTTGTACAGTTTGCCTTTGCCATCATTTCAGTTCTAATTTTTCTCCTTGACTTAGCCAAAATTGTTTGGAAAACACTCGGAGGACTTGTTATCTCCTGTATTACATATATAATTTGTTGACACTTTCTTCAGTGTCACAAGGAGCTATCTGCAAACAGTCGATGCAGTGTTACTAGCCTCAAACAGAATCTTATCCGATTGTTGCTAACCTCCTAATTTGTGTTTTGCTGAGAAGGAGATGTTAAAGATTTTAATTAGTTAGATTCATCCTTAGGTATCACACTATTGTTTGCTCTTAGCTGTTTACAGCTGATGATACATATAATCATAGAATCATACAATCATTA
Organism: Fulmarus glacialis; assembly: GCF_000690835.1. Lineage (NCBI taxonomy): Eukaryota > Metazoa > Chordata > Aves > Procellariiformes > Procellariidae > Fulmarus > Fulmarus glacialis. The sequence continues at coordinate 16,240 of NW_009215257.1, forward strand.
AG
>NW_009215258.1:0-621 GCF_000690835.1 Fulmarus glacialis
GGGCCACAGGGCTGGGGCTGGGTGCCGTTAAGGGGGCAGAGCCCTGCGGGAAGGCCTGGGATGGACGGGGGCTTTCTGTTCCATTGCTCCCAGCAAGTTGGCAGGAATGGGAAGGATGTATAAGGCAACGCCCTGTATGCCTGTGATTTTTTTTTTTAATGGATCCCATTATGCCATGATTGTCCCTAATTGTCCTGCTGCTCCTTGCCTGGAGACTTGGATGTCCCCAAGATATGGATGCAGGAGAGGGCTGTGTCCCAGCTTGCTTGTGCTGTTTCAGAATGTCAGTAGCTTTAACCCTCAGCAGCAGGCACATCTCTGGCTGCTGGAGGGCAGCCGCGGTGCTCGGAGGAAGCCCAGGGTCCCCTGGTGCTGCCAAGTTCCCGGCTGTGTGGGGTGGCAGTGGCACAGCTGGGGCTCATTTGCTGGTTGCAAGAGTTACTGGGCAATAAAATCTAACAGCTTTGCATATTCGTGCCAAATCTCCTTCCCTGCGGGAGGCATTAGTTACAGCCTGGTAGTTGAAAACTGCAAGTAATGCCTTGTCTCATTTTTAAAGGATATATAGACTCAAGGGAGTGAATAGCGGCTGTTGGGGGGGGGGGGGGGGGGGGAGCGAGG
>NW_009215258.1:727-4052 GCF_000690835.1 Fulmarus glacialis
CAGGGAAGTGGTGGAGTCACCATCCCTGGAGGTATTTAAAAGACGTGTAGATGTGGCACTTAGGGACATGGTTTAATGGTGGACTGGTCGTGGCAAGGTTAATGGTCGGACTCGATGATCTTAAGGATCTTTTCCAACCTCAATGATTCTGTGATTCTGTGCAGCTGGGGAGGGCAGGGGGGAAATTGCCGTAGGGACAGGCACAAATCCAGCCCGACCCCATCACAAGGGGTGACCCTGCTCCTTTGGAGGAGTGTGTGAACGATGCAGGGAAGGAGGTTGCCAAACCCTGCCAGGAAGCCGAGCCCACTGCTGAGCCAGACGCGCTGTTGCGACAAGGTGGCTGTTCTGGTCCCTCCACATGGCCTTGGCAGCCCTGTGTTGGACACCTGCGGCATCGCCCTGGCCGGAGCAGCAGTACCACCCAGAGCCCCCAAAAGAGGTGGGTCGGCTCTGCCATGTGCCCTGCACCGTCACGGCTGCGTGACTGCTCGGCACGGCTGCTCAAGCAGTGGTTTTGTGGCAGAGCGGTGAAGCCCGCGGTGAGGCTGTACTCGGGAAGTAGCGCAGCAAGGGCAGGAGCAGGGGAGCTGCGCCAGGTTTCAAAAGTCACCGCAGTTAATGTCTGTTCCCGGCTTCGTATCGATCTCTCCCACCACAGCAGGGAAGAGAAATGTTTGTAAGTGCAGGGCTGGAAAACCTGACAGCCAGGAAGTCTGTTTAAGCATCACCTGAAACATGTGACTTTTTTTCCCCATTTTAATCCAAACCGGATTTCCCGGCAGATGGGGCAGTGCTGGAGTGGCAGCCGTGTTAGACATGGTTGGGCGTGCGAGTCACACATGTGCGTCTGGCTCAGGCAGCCTGGTGGCATTTTTGGAGGTGCTCCTGAGCACGGCAGGGAAGCCTTGCGTGTCTGGATTGGGGAGCAGGACACACACTGCCAGGGCACATCCTTGCTTTTAGGAGCTATGGCATCCTCTCGTCGTGGAGTAGGATGGAGAGGAGTGGGACAAGCTGTAAAGGGAGCCAGCGTTGGAGGGGACACAGTGGGAGGAGGGTGGGCTCTGGGGACAGACTTGTGCTTGATGGTTCAAAAGGGGACCGGCAGCACCTGAGCATCTCAAACCCTTTGCACCAACAGGGAGCGTGCAGTCTGCCAAAGGAGAGGCCAGTGATGAAGATGAAGAGACAGAGTATTTTGATGCCATGGAGGATGCACCAGCTTTTATCACTGTAACTGCAGACCCCAAGCACCACAGGTATAAGCCCCCGCCCCAGGGCCACGCATTGCATGGTGCAGTCTGGTGAAACCTGCTGCAAGTGTGGGAAGAGCAGGGGAGGGACAGTTTGCCCAGCGTTGTGCTTGGCTTGAGGGCAGTATCCTCTCCTGCGGAGGGTTATTCTGTGTGCACGTCCCCTAGCAAACGGGCTGCCTCTGCCCAGGGCTCTGTACTGCGCCCATCTGCTCTTGCATTCCTGGAGCAAACGAGGCTGAGGATGGCTCCAGTTATAGCAAAGGAGGTGAGGAAGGGCAGGCGTCAAGCCAGTGCTGCGGTAAAGCTGAGTCCTCTTCCCCAGCAGCTGACGTAGGCTCGAGGGGAGCCTGGACAGGGTCTTGGAGGGAGATCCCTTGGAGCATTGGGCAGAAGTGGGGGGTACTTTGCCTTCGTCTGCCTTCACCTGCTCTTATACCCCCCTGGGCGTCTGTCTGGGCTGGAGGCACCTGTGGTCCGAACCATGGTCGCACCGCTGGGCTCGCTGGCAAATGCAGAGGCTTCTTGGCCCCCAGGCTGGGACACCCCGTGCTGAGCATCCCCTCCCAACGCTGGCGTGCGGCCTCTGTCACCCTGTTGCCTCCCTGGCAGCATCCTGGGGTGGTGCAGGGAGATGCTCTGGATAATGGTGACTGTGCTGCACCAACCCTGGCCCTTCTTTCCTCTTCTCTGCCCCTGCTTGTGTTTTCCAGTTGGTACTTTCTTCCCCGCAGGCGTTCGGGCAGTAACCTGAGTGGGGCCAGCGAGGGCCACCCTGAAGACTGGAACCTGGAGGACAGTGTGAGTTGGCTGGGCAGAGCGGGAGGGACAGTCCCGGCGGGATGAAACCAGGAGAGAGGAGCAGGAGAGGAGGAGGTTGTTGGAGGGACTCTCCATCCAGGTGCTTCCTGCGCCTCCAGGGTGGAGCAGAGTTGGTTGCCCTGTGAGCCACGGTGGGGGGACAGATGTCAGCAGGACCCCAAACACCCTTCTAAGGGAAGGAGGAAAGTGTCGGGGGGCAACTGCACTGTTATTTCTCCCATGCCCTGGAGAATAGGCTTCTAGTGATGCTCCCCAGCACAAGCGTGCGCAGTGTCTCCTGAGCTGTGGTTGCTGCTCCCAGGAGCGTTTGGGTCATGCTGGGTGAGTCCAGCTTAGACCAGTGTTTCTTCTGTTGCTTCCACAGGTCTTTGAAAGCTCGAATCAAAGCAGCTACAATGAGTCCACTTGCAAAGATCTCCTGCCGAAGAAAAGGAGGCGGACTCGCATCCCTGATAAACCCAACTACAGCCTTAACCTCTGGAGCATCATGAAGAACTGCATCGGCAAAGAGCTCTCGAAGATCCCCATGCCCGTAAGTGAGCGTATCCTGGGCGCTGAGGGCCTGCGGAGAGGGTGCTGCTGGTGTTGAGGGTTTAGTTTGGTCACAGCTTTTGGCTGTGCAAAGGATTTGGATTATGGCTCCAGGTGGTCCTGCCCGGTGCTGTGGTAGCACAGCAGCCCCGAGTGGGACAGAAGCATGTCACCAGCTGCCAACCCTGTCCTGGGGGACTGGCTTCTGCACTGGCAGAGCCCTCTGAAACCACCTCACTATTCTCCCCAGCCCTGTGATGCAGCACTGATGTGTCCTTGCGGCTCAGCTCTGCTGACTCTAAGCCCTGCGGTTTTCCCTGCAATTTATTTGCCCCTTGAAATCATCCGCCTGCTGCCAGAGCGCCAGCACAGCCAGAAAGCTGAACCAGCCAGGCAGGAGGAGGCATGGAGCTGTAGTGCTAATTGCTGTGTGGTAAATGGCTCTGACGTCGTGGCTGTTACATTAGGGACTATTTGAATTGGGTCAGCTCTTTCTTTGGGACTGATCCCTTCTCCTGTGCTGGCTGTGGAGAGCCCTGGAGTGCCCATGCCCCTGGCAGCTTGCTCGCACGAGTGCCAGGGTGAGCTGGAGCAGAGGCGACATTGCCCAAGTGTCCTCTGCAAATCCAGCCAGTGCTGAGGCAAGGAGAGAACCAGGACACCTTGAATCCTTGAGGATTCCAGTGTCTCACCCAGGGGCTAGAAGAAGAGACCTT
>NW_009215259.1:0-270 GCF_000690835.1 Fulmarus glacialis
TGGGGGCACTAGAACCGTACTAGGAGAGAGCTGGGGTGAACTGGGAGGGTCCTGGGGTATTTGCGAGTACTGGGGGCACTGGGGCTGTGCCTGGATGAGGACTGGGGACACTGGAGCCATACTGGAAGGGAACTGGGGTGAACTGGGAGGGTCCTGGGGGGCTTTTGGGGTAGTGGGAGCACTGGGGGTGTGCTTGGGACTGGGGACACTGGAGCTGTACTAGAAGGGAACTGGGGTGACCTGGGAGAGTCTTGGGAGCTTTTGGGAGTA
>NW_009215259.1:390-651 GCF_000690835.1 Fulmarus glacialis
TGGACAGGCACTGGGAACACTGGAGCTGTAGTTAAAGGGAACTGGAATGAACTGGGAGGGTTTTGGGGGCTTTTGGGCATACTGGGCGCAGTGAGGCTGTGCCTGGACGGGGACCGGGGACACTTGAGCCGTACTAGGAGTAAACTGGGGTGAACTGGGAGGCAACTACAGGTGCTCAGGGGACAGTGGGGACAATGGAGATGTACTGGGGGAGAAGTGAGAAGGGACAGGCTGCGCTGGGGGAGTCCGGGGGTGTGAGGG
>NW_009215260.1:0-246 GCF_000690835.1 Fulmarus glacialis
CCAAAATGAACTTCCATACATCATGTCTTTTCAACATCGCTAAACGCTCCTGACAAGCCCCTCCAGAGAGCCGGGTCCGAAACTGCCGCCAAAGTCCTGTCCAAATGATGATGGGGATGAGGTGGTTTGTTTTTGTTTTTTTTTTTTTCCCCTCTTAATTAATAATGATAAAACGGGGATGATTTCTCCCCTCTCGCGAAGAGGACGTGGGCGAGCCGCTTCCCGACCCTGCAGGAGTTTATTCTT
>NW_009215260.1:296-1611 GCF_000690835.1 Fulmarus glacialis
GATAATAATAATTAAAAAAAAAAAAAAAGAAAGAATTGACATGACTTAGGTGGAAAGATTTCCCCCTTCTTCTCTTTTTTTTTTTTTTTGGTCCATAAATCTTTCGCTCTGCTAAAATGTTTTCTAACCTGACCATTTCATTGCGCTCGTTAAGGTTTTTTCCAAACAGACCTAGCACAAAACTGGGATTGTAAAAGGGCTTTTTAGCTTCCCCTGCTCCAGGGATGTCTGCGCTGATAGACCGCGGTGCGCCTGTCCCCCTCCGGTGACAAAAATAGACCCCGCTTTAAAAGCGAGGACACAAATCAGGGGAAGGAAAAGAAACCTCCAAATGCTTCAGCAAGAAATATTAAAGACCAATATTTTATGAGATCAGCAGAAGTAATCGCTTCCAGATTTTTTTATTTCGGAGGAACTGGGACGAGGGCGACAAACGTATCTCGCTCGCCTGATCTGGTTTTGATTAGAAAGATTAAAACGCTGCTCCACTCATTTCATTAAAGAAAGGGACCTATAACAAGTTTTTATGATTAAACATCCCTCGCTGCTCATTTTTTATACAATCTCCTGCCTCTTGTTTCTCATTCAGCAGCCTGGAAAGCGCCCAGAGAAGGAGCCATTGATAAATCCCGGCTCCATGCGCTGTGGGCAGCGTTTTCTCGCCTCTGCACAAGCCTCTGCAGCACCAGACCCAGCTCGCCCTGGCAGGACGGTGGGGTTTGACCTTTCCGCAGCCAACAACCCTTTTTTTCCCCCTTTTTTTTTTTTTTCAATCTCCCCCGTGTATTTTACTCATTTTCTGAGCTTGTCTAGAAGAGTAAAAGTTTTTTTTTTTTTGCTTTTTAGCCCGAAAATTTGCAGGCTGCCGCATCGCCACCACACATTTATTTCTTTATTCCCCGGCTCTTTCTCTCCCCCCAGCCCTTCTCCACCTCAGACATGTATTTTTTTTTTTTTCCTCCCCTTCTCCTGGCCTGTCTTGCGAGAAGCAGCACTTCCAGCAACCCTCCAAGTTTTGGCAACCCATCGATAAGGCAGAAGCTCCCCCTGAGTGGATGGCAGAGAGCGGATGCCTTTGCCAGCTCCTCTATTCCCAGCATCCATATTTAGTCTTTTTACATATCCTTCGATTGCCTGGGGTCATAAATTAGTACAATTAATTATCCCAATCTAAAAATTGATGGCACATATAACCCTTACCTCAGCGCCTTTTTATTATGGTACTCTGAAATAGAAAAGTGCTGGGGAAGGAAGCAGAAATCTCCGCTCTCCTCCGGCTGCGGGGGATGCTCGGGTCCGCCCCGCCGAGGCTGCG
>NW_009215261.1:0-6361 GCF_000690835.1 Fulmarus glacialis
GGGCTGGGGTGGGGAGGTGGGGGCTGTGACGGTCCCTTTCCAGCCCAGGGAGGATTTGGGGCTATCTCATCTCCCCCCTCCAGCCCAGGGAGGATTTGGGGGCTGTCCCGGTCCCCTTCCAGCCTGGATCCCCATTCCCCGCGAGCCGGACACCCCGCAGCATCCCTGAGCGTTGCAGCCTGGAGAGAGGCGCAGGCAGGGCTGTCACCGCTGCCTCCAAGTTATCACTGCTTTCGCTTTTTGGGACTCGGTCGCATCATCCCTCGGGGGTCCCCATCCCCACCCCAGCTTTGCAGGGAGCCGTGAGGTCCAGCCGCCGGGATGGCCCATGCTCCCGGGAGAGGCGATGCTGAGGGACGGAGAGGGGGCCCGTTGTGCGCTCCCGGCTTTATTTTCTCTTTGTTGTATCCGCCGGGCTAATAAAAGATATTACCTCTGCTGCAAAGCCTGCTTTGGTCTCGCCAGCTGTCTCGGGGGGCTGCCCAGGGCTGGGGGGCACAGGCTGCTGTGACCCTGGGGGTCACAAGCCCCTGGTCATGGGGGACAGCGTTGGGGTGGGCATGGGATTTTTGGATGCTGGAGCGATGCACAGCCAGGGGCTGGGTACGCTGTGTTCGGAGCCAGACGTAGCAGCGCGGTCGGCAGCAGGATTTGGGTGCTGGACCCCCTTTGGGTGCCTAAATACCTCTGCAGACCTGAGCTGGGGGTCGCATTCAATAAACTCCATCCTGGGCACATTTTCTCTCGGATCTTGATTTTTCTCCTCCTCCCTGCCCTCACCTCTCATCCTGCCTTTTTTCCCAAAGGATTTTTCCCCCCCTTGGGACACCTCCTCCATGAAGCTCTCCTGAATTTTGCAGGGACCAGGTAAATTTTGGATGCTGGTGTGACTGCGTGGCTTGAGCTGCTCCCGGACACCCTTTACTGCACTCCCAGAAATTGGGCAAACCCTATATTTAAAGCGACAGTGTCTAACAGCAGTCAGAGAAAGCAAAGGAGCTTGTGGGAGGGGCAGGGGGAGAAGAATAGACTTGGGAATATGTCAAATAATTGTGTGCCATCAAATATTTAAGCGTGGGGCAGCATCCACTCTCGCACCGAAGGAGGGGGAGTGGGGAGAGCCAGATGTGCACAGTGGGTCGTGCTGAGCCAGCGCTGCAGCACTCGTGGATGGAGCCTCCTCTCCCCCAAAATAGCACTTTGGGGCCCATTTATCACATTTAATTGCTATATTTAACAAATCAATAGCGTTCTGGAAAACAAGGCGGTCGGTGGGCCAGGTCCACCGCTTTGCGTGGAGGTCTTGGCAAGCTCTCATCCGCCGAGCTGCAAAAATCCCAGCACCTTTTAGTCCTTCTCTGTGGCTCCTCGGAGAAGGAGCATCTGCCATAAAACCGGAGGCTGAGGCAGGGCGCCTTCGCTCCCTCTCCAAAAGCCATAAAACATGGTCGGTGAGTGACATTAGAGGTTATGGGAGAGCACGAAGCTCTCTGCAGCTGAAAGGGAGCTGAACCCTTTGACTTTGAAGGGTGGAGGTGCTCCAAGGTTTGGAGGGGACGTGTGCTCTGGTGCTGTACTGCGGCAGGGTGTCTTTGGGGACATGGGGACTCCTGCCTGGTGGGAAGATGGTGCCCTTCTTGCCTGCTGCAAACATTCTGGACTTCCCCAGGGAAGGCTGGTGCTGGACTGGGGTGGGCTGATGAAGTCCCAGCATGGGATTGGATGCAACCATCATCCCAGCAAAGCTGTGAACCATCAGGGAGCTGGGGCTGGGGCTGTGCTGGGGTCTGCGACTGCTCCTCCCCTGCACCTTGCTGTCCTTCTGCTCCTCCTTTCCACCACGTAGCATCTCTGCTCCCTGTTTCAGCTGGTCCAGCCCCAAACCAGCTCGGGACCTCTGTCCTTTCAGATGCAGGTGTGAAGGACAGATTTTTCCCTCTTTCTCTTCACAACCACTGTTTTCTGGCCTCTCTCCAGTTGGGTCATAGCTTTCCTGAAGTGCAGAGCTCTAAACTGAGCCTCCAGGTGCCCCTTGGAGCAGAAGGACACCCCCATCTTCCTCCATCCCCAAAAGATGGGTCATTTCTGGATTTATGGTCTCCTCTTGCTATCCATCCTGTTGGTCCTGTGTGTTCGTCTTCTCTCTGGCAACATCCCCGTGTCCTTGCTGGATGGCCGCGGATCGCTTTTCCACTCCTTTTACCAGTCTGCAGTCTCAGTCCTGTCATCTTGGCATTGACCACCAGGTTGATGCTCTTCATTCCCAGTTGTTAATGGTCACACTGGATCCCAGAGCCCCTCAAATACGCGCTCCCCTTCGAGCCCCCCTGTTGGACTCGGATTGGTCTTGGGTCCTCCTACAGACCATAATTCTGCATTTGAAGTAGCGTCAAAGACTTCTTGCCATTAAAGGCGAGGAGATCTGCATTGCCCCGGTGCCCCGAGTCCATCGCCATGTCGCAGGACGAGATTAGGTCGGGCTGATGCTATTTGTTCCAACAAATCAATATGGACCGTTACTCATCCCCTCGTTGTCTTCTGAAGGCTTCCAAAGAGAATTGTTTACTTGTGCCGTGCCTTCAGTAACCCGTGTAAAGCCATCTGCTCCGCGATATTGCTTCTCCTTCCCCCTCTTCAATGATGGCCCATGTTATTTTTGGTTTTGCAGCCCGGGGATGCGCAAGCAGGGCTCCTCTTCAGAGTTGAAGCCCTTTGGGTTTCCCAGCTCCTCTCCCACTGCGTCCCACCCTGGTTTCTTTGCCGGTGGTGCTGCTCTTGTTGGCCGATTGCAGATAGCTTTTTAGCGAAGGCTGGAACAAAAAGGCGTTAAATGCTTTGGCTGGCTCCTTCTTGCGGTAAGGGCATCGTTCCTTCCCCCTCCACCCCTCCTCGTTTCCCGCTGCTGCGAAATGAGGCTGAAGGCTCTCCTCCTCCCCGCACCACCCCAGGGTCTTGGGCTCTGTAATCGTCCATGTATTTTTGCTTGCGTTATACTTGCGGTTTGTGGACAGTGTTGAAAGCCGCAGCTTTGGGGGTAAGGCGTCTCACGGTCCCAGCATTTCCCTGCCTACACTTCCACGATGGAGGAGCGCTGAGGGCGGCGGAGCGGGAGACCGTGGACGGCGCAGAAATGCTTCTGGTGCTCACCAGCCTTAAACTGGCAATTAACAGCGCTAGAACCACGACCCTCTTTCTCCGCCGTCACACAGTTGTGGGTAGAGGGGAAGATCTGAAGACATAATAGGTGATTTAAAAAAAAAGAATTCATTTTCTGGCCTCTGCGCCTCTCCCGGGCACATTTTCAAGTCTTATTCCACAAGAACAAAGGCTGAATTGCTTTTCTAGGGGGATGTTCTTGCACAGCCTTGTGCCACCCCAGGCATCGGTGGTGGGGAAGAGTTGATGTGCCGGTTGCAATATCATCGTGAGATGTGTCGGGACGGAGGGGAAAGGAGCAGAGCAGAGCTCGCCACCTGCAGCGGCTCTCTGCCTCCTCTGCCCCCTTGGACGGGGCATTTCTACTTCTTCTGGCTCCCTTTTGTTTTTCTTTTTTTGCTGTTCCTGATGGTCCCTTTCAAGTGGTGCTTTTCTGCCCTGGCCGCGCGCTTTGGGGCAGTGTAAGAGCAGCCCTTTCACTGCTAAGAAATCCTAGAATCCGAAAATTGCAGCATTTGAACCCAGCTATTAACCTTTGCTCAGCAAACGCTGGCAGCAGCCAAGTGCAGCATCCCTTTAAAATTCATGCTTGTGACGCTGGAATGCTCATTTCTCTGTGAGAGGATCCTTGGAAAAATGATGGGAAATGAGGAATATTTTCTTTTAACATTTTCCACGTGAAGCCATTGGAAACAACACTTCTTTCACTTAGAAAAATCTTCCCACCTGTATTTGCAAGCGGTTTGGCACTGAAGTGAGAGGTCCTGTTTCAGGTTTTGCTTCGTCCCAGGTGACTTCTCTCCCTCCCTTGCTTGCATCCTCTTGGGATTGCAAAAAGATGTTGTAAAAATCTGCTTTTAGCCCAATGTGGGACAGTCCCCGGGTTGCAGGAGGATGAGAGAATAAACCCCAGATTTTGTGTCTCGCTCCAGGGATGGTGCAAAGACGTGATGGGCGCTGGGGCTGGAGGTCAGGCTGGGACTCCCTGGTCCCATGGCCAAGCTCTTTCCCCATGACCTGGCAGAAACCACCTTCCCCCTTCCCGTTTGCTCAGCACAAGCAGATAAGAAATGGGAAATAAAAGGCAGGCCAGGATGGGCAGACAAAACAAGGTGGGGATGGCACGTCCCTGTGGGCCGCGGCTGATGTGATTATTGCTGCAGCCACGAGCTTGTTCCCGGGATCGGCGGTCGCCGGCAGAGACCCACCGCCGGCCAGGTGCTTCACGCCACCCCCTTTTCTTGCTCCACAGCTCCCGTGTCCGTACATCCCGGTCGGTAGCACCCAGATCCTATATGCCACTTGGTTAAAGGGTGGTGAGGGTCATTTTGGGAGCGGGGTCCCAGCCCACCCCGCTTCTACTAGTGGATTCATCGGCATCCAGAGAGCCGGGTGGAATTGGACCCGCCAAGCTAATTGGTGCATATTTTAAGATGGTATCAAAGAATTTGCATTTAAACATTATGGACTTGCAAATGCAGCTGCGGGTGGGCAGGTCTGCTGGGGCTGTCGTGGTCATCGCGGTATGAATTGGGTTGTGGACACGATTCCTGATGAGCTGTGGAGGGAGAGGCAGGGGGCAAGTGAAGGCAGTGAGTCGGGACCCCCTGGGCAGGGGACCTGGAGCCATCAGGGTGGTTTTTCCCCCCAAATAAATGAAACCCTGCAGCGCTGGATTGTGATGGCCAGCTCGCTTCGTTGTGTTGCAGCCCCTGGGTTGAGAACAAGGGTGCAGATTAATGGGCGTCAGGGAGCGGGTGCTTTGGGTGCCCACAGCCAGGCTTGGCTTTGCTGTGTATCCAGCACCCAACAGATGCACGGAGCAAACGCTACCCCAGCCTAGCAGGAAAAAAAGCACCCATGGAAAAGCCACAAGACCCAGGAGGGGAGAGACGGCCCCTCTGGCTCGTCAGGGCTCGGGTACAAAGGCAACGGGTCAGCAGAGCCCGGGTTCTGTTTAACCACTCTATTTATACTGCGATATCCGAAGGAGAGAGGACCTTTTCCCCAAATGTCTGCAAAGCACCGTGCATGCTAGTAATGCTCTATAAATACATTAGCAATAAATAATGAATAACCTGGATGGGCATTAAAGTGTAAACAGGAGGTGAAGGGCTCTCTCCCATTACGGGTCCCCCGAGACCTACGCATAACCCTCTCTCCAACTCTGGCTTGATACAATTCCAACTGCAGAGTCACAGCAGCGACAATATCATAGATCAGTGGCTCCATAGTTAAGAAAAACAAGCCAAAAATAGTCCGGAGGGCACAGTCTTCCTCCGATGGCATGCCGGATTTGCTTGCATCAGCGTTTTTGCCTGTGGTGCTCCTCTCCCTGTGTGGGCTGACCCTCCCGAGGAGTCAGAGTCCTCTCCATGGCATTCTCCATCCCCAGAAAGCTTGGGAGCCCCCTGATCTGGGAGGTTTTGTTCCCCTCAGATGTAGGAGAAGCGGGGAGTTGTGCCAGCTGGACGTGGTCCCCAAAAGTCACTGCCCTGTGTCTCGGGGTGGCCCCATCCCCGGCATCGTGGCCCCATCCCCCCCCACATCGTGATGGGGTGAACAGGATCATTCCCGCAGATGGTCCCAAGGGGCGGCATGGACACCCACCTGAGGTGCAGAGAGAAAAGGAAATTAAATGAATTTATGGATGTGACATGGGATCATTTTGGGGAGGGGACTCTTGTGCTACCGAGGTTACAGGATAATCATGGGCTGGGGCTGATCAGAGGCATTCAGTCTGTGTTTGCACATCAGGGGGTCCCATGCTGCTTCAAAAGGGTCCTCACAACCCCAAATAAAATCAAACCCTCTCGCTATCTGCTGGAAATGATTCATCCCAGGGTTCACCATCCTCCCGGTGAGCACACCTTAGTTGGGGCTTGGAAAACGGGGCTGCCGGCTCCGAGCCCTTCTCCTCCCACAGCCTTGTTCTGCCAAAGCTGGGCATTAATACGTCCACCGGCAGCAAAGAGCTCAGAAGTGGCTCTGCTTCAGGAGAGAGGAAAGGGATGGGCTTTTCATCTACCCGGCTTTCATAGGAGCCTCGCACTGAGCCACGGAGATGTGATTCGGGAGCTGTGCCGGCCCGGCTCCGGGCTTGCAGGGTCGAGTACCAGCAAACCCAGTGCGTCATGGTCTGGTTGGGCTCTTTCCTCTGGTTTTGCTCTTGTCTGTGGCTCTGGCAGCAAGCAGGCTGGGCAGC
>NW_009215261.1:6374-28010 GCF_000690835.1 Fulmarus glacialis
ATGGCCCCACGGCAGCCCTGCAGCAAGTCTGGGCTTGGGAGGTAATTCATGGGGTGGCACAGCAGCGTTGGCTGGGAATAGGGCGATCGCGAGGTCTTCCCCCTTGCAAAGGGGTGATGCTCGAGGTCTGGCTGGTGCCGGGGGGCTGCTGACCTGGACATGCAGATGTGATGCATCTCAAGGATCTTGTAAATTCCCCACCTGCTAAAAAGAGCTGTAGGGAGCCGGAGGGTTTGGGGACCAAGGAGCTACGTGTCCTGGAGATGGCAACACCAAGGTGGGACCTTGGCTGGAGGATCAGGCTGCCCATCTCCATCCACCCCTCGTGAGATGGGTCTGTAGCAGGACCTGGATACAGGTTGGGGAGGCCCCATCTGGGATGCAAGCCTGGAGGGGAGCAGGAGTGGAGGGGAAGGTTGTTGGAGGTGTCCAGTTAGTCTTAACCCACCTCTGTGTTGAGAAGGATTTCTTAATCCTGACAAATGACCCCATTTGTGTATCCGAGCTGCCAAGAGGGGGGAAAAAAGTCACCGTAAAATTTCATGTGCATTTCATCTACTGGATCTCTCCCACCCATCACCAAGACCAGGGCCAGTCTGTATCCGTGAGAGTGCATATATTTAACAAGGCAACATAGGCCATTAACATACATACAAAAAGGATAACAAATAGGATTGCTGGGCTGCAGCGGAGAGCCACGTCCATCCGTCACCGATTCCCCCTCTCCCGGTGCGGCTAAGCCGTCCGATAACAGTGATGCTGTTTAATTATGTGCCCGACACTTTGTGGCTGCTGCGGGATGGGTAATTAGGCGAAGGGCTCCGAAGTGCTCCTCGGTTGTATCGTCTCTCTCCTTGTTGCAGAACCCCCCCCCGGAGCCCTTCAGGCCTGTTTATCTTTTTGTATTTCTTCAGAGAAGCATGTGATTTCGTACTTTTCGGGGTGTCAAATCCATTTCCAGAGTTTAACGAGCGGGTTGGAAACCACGCTAATGACGTGGTCTGCTGGAGAGGGCAAGCGGGATGGCGGCGGGGCTCGTGGGGGGAGCCCACCTCCCGCTCCCCCACGCTGCTCCGGGCTGAGCTTTATACCCAGGTGATGGCTGGTGCAAAGCTGCTTGTAGCGTCCCAAATTGTCAAGTCAAGTGGAAGCCAAGGGAGTGATGCACTTAGAGAGCAAGCGCTGACGGGCCGCCCGGCGCTTGCTCTGCGGTTCCGGCATGTGCTTCCCCTGGATATTTTTCGTCGCTGAGCTGAGCTCCTGCTACTACACCAAGCAAATAAAAAGCTATAAATTTTCCTGAGCTTGGGGCTGGGGCGGCCCCCAATTACTCATATTGGAGCTGACAATTAATAATGGAGACATGACAAATTACACACTCACCTGCGATAGTGTTCGGTGCCTTGGGAATATTTAATTAAAGCTCGGCACTGCAGCTCCCGGCCACCCTGAGCGTGGAGCTGTGAAGTCCTGGTTTCAGTGTCTGACGGCAGAGCTGAACTCAGAGCTCCTCCTGTGGGCATGGGAGGGCAGGACGGAGGGATGGGCATCCTTGGGGACAGGGCTGTCACCTGGGGATGTTGCTTTGGGGACACCCACTTGGTGCAACCTGCTCCTGGGGGTTTCCCTCTCCATCCTTGCAGGATGGGGAATGGCATGGAGGAGGCTGACCTGGTCCCCCTTGGGGCTGTGATGATGGTGATGGTGATAGTGATGGACCTCCCCGCCTGGGGTTGTGGAAATTAGCGCTTGGAGCTGTGAGCGCAGATGGGCTGGAGGCTGTTGCAAATTAGGTTCCTTCCTGCTATGGGAAATTAAAAAATAACCACGGAGGATAAAAAGTAGGGGGACGTGACGGGGTCCTGCAGCTTCAACTCCCCTGTCTCTGCCTGTGCTGCATCTGCTGGGTCATGGAGCTGGGTTTTAGCATAAGTCGAGGATGAAGGTGTTGGTAGTCCCAGCTGGGCTTCCCTTGGGATGCTCGGCGGTGGCCCCCAAATTTGGTGTCCCTGGAGTGCTACAGACCTGCAAAAACATTTCTCTATCTGCCTCATGTTGCATCCCTCAACATGGATGGGGATGTCGGGTCCTGCCTGGATCTGCTCTGGGGGGAGACCAGGTCCAGCGGTCCTTGGGGGAGGACCATGGAAAAGGCTCCAGGGGCTTCTCCCACCCAGCAAGCTGGTGGCCAGTCCCAAAGTGGGGTGTAATGAGCTGGGGAGGTCTCTGCACCCTGCCTCCTCAGGGTATTTCTGTCTTCCAGCTGCTGAAACACTGTGGTAGGACCTGGTTTTGCGTTATTCAGGTGGCACAAGTGATGTCCTGAGTCTAAAGGGAAAAAAAAAGGCAGTGTAAAATGTACTCAGCTGCCACGGCTGAGACACCCTCTTGCAGAAGGTGACAGGGGATGACCCTCACCAGTGACAGTCCTGCTTTGCATGGGGACTGGGCAAATGTGGCCTTCTCGGAGACAAGGAGAACCTAGTGTAAGACCTCTGCAAAGGAGAATACGAGACCTAAGTGTCTCGTAGTCCCCAGAGACCCTAAATGATAGCTCAGACTTTGTTCCTCATCTTCCATGGGCAACAGAATTTTCATGGTATTTGGCACTACCTTGAATTTGGGAGGGATGATAAGTGTAGCATCCAGCAGCTCACCTGTGATGAACCCGGGCTCAGCAGACTGGGTTTATGGTGAATTCTTCCTAAGGGAGATTTGATGATGATTTCTGAGCAAGGAGTGACAATAGAGCTAATTGCAATGTTTAAAAACTCCTGCCTCCTGCCTGCAGAAGGGATGCTCGGGGAAAAAGCAGAGGCCAGCGATCAGCAGGATTATAAATAACTTGCCGTGGGGACCTTCCACCTTCCCTGCTGTGGCACAGTCATAAATAGTTTGCTTTGGGAAGCACCAGTGCATTAGTGAGAGCTGTAAAACATCAAGGGCTTTGGCTTGGCGTTGCTGACTGAAACCCCAGCAAAAACCCGCGGAGAAAAATGAATCCCATTTTCTTTTATGAACCACAGTGATCTGCCGGCCTAAAATGCATCTTAGGAGACTCACAAATGAAAGCCCAGCAAGGACAGAGCTGCCCCTGAGTGTCACGCGGGGATAAGTTGTTCGAATGAAGGTGATGCAAAACACGTCCCAGCAGCGCAGTCTGTGAAGCCACCCCAGGTGTTGTCCCACGTTGCAAGGTGGCACAGGGAGTGACCTACCAGTGATGCTGTGGCCTTGGACACTCTGTCCTTGGTGGCATTGCGAGGAAGAGGGGGGTTCAGAAGGGCAACTGGGTGGTTTTGTGGATGCTGTTGGGGAGCTCCTCCCCAAGGGGCAACTTGGGAGAAATGTGCGATGTGCAAGTGGAAAGAGAAGGTGTTGGACTTGCATGGTTGTGGGCAGGAGTCATCCCAGCAACGCCAACTGTTTCAGGGGGATAAATGCTGCCCCAAAAGTGTGGCTGGGGGCCTGGGTCGGTCACCAGGTGGTTGCAGCACAGCTCTGGGTGGGTGTGGAATGCACAAGATGCCCTAACATGGGAAGATCTCATGGAGTTGTGCTTAGAGTAGCCAGCACCAGCCAGAGGTGTGGTGAACTTGGACCTTTTTGCCTTCAGTCTGCAAGATATGAGTGACAGGGCTGGGGCCGTGCACTATCCACACATGGAGAACTTTCCTGCCTCTCCCCATCCATGGTGATGTCTCCAAGCCTCCTCCAAGTCTTTCCCTGACCTTCCATCACCATCCCCGGCCAACGTCTTTGTCCTTCAGCCCAAATTGCACCAAGAGATCCCATTTATGAGGTCTTGAGGAGAGAGTGGTGGCAGCCGACAGGCTGGAGAGCCCTGACTGGTCTCCTGGGCCCTCGATAGCTGTCACCCTTGTCCATGCATAGCAAAAACCGGTGGGGTAGGAGGTGTTGTTGAACAGAGTGCTCCCAGCTGGGTGGGGAAGGCGCTTGCAGGGCGGGATTGCTGTCGAAAGCAGCGGTGTGACTCAGCAGAGTTGACAACCTGATATTTCCCGCAGGAGCATCTCTAGCACCGTGAATCAAAGTCATGAACAACCCACAAGGCAACTGCCCTCCAAAGCTTCCCGAGCCTAGGCTAGGGCAGAGCCCTGGCTCCTCTCCCTCTGCTGCTCCTCATGCCTTGCACCCAAGCAGGGTGGTCTTTCCTCTGCCACCAGAGAGACCTGTGCCACCACGGGCAGGGCAGCAGAGGTGGTACCTGAGCAAAATGCTGCAGCCAGAACCTTTTGCAGGAGAAAATGCAGACAAAGGAGGTGATAACATCTGGTAAATGATCCTTCTGTTATTGCTGTTTTATTGTTGTTTAATGGTTGGCATATAAAACCCCAACAAGCTTCATCAAGATGGTGATGAAACCTTCTGAGAATCAAAGCAAGGGCTGCTCTGAAACTGCTGCGTGGGAGGAGGAGCATGGAGAACCCCCAACTTTTGACTTCTCAAAGACATTTTCTGAGTCAGCTCCCTGGGGGAACCTCTCTGCTGATGACGTGGGAGCTGAGGGAGATGTCACCTACACCAGGGAGGGCAGATACCTCTGAGCAGCCCCCAAATAGCTTTTGTGCTGGGCTTAGAATAGAGGTTTTTAAAAAAAACCTGCTACATGGAGAAGATTTTAGGGATGAGCAAGCGTGATGTGATCACATCCAGAGTTATTATTAACTTCAGAGCTGCCAGAATTGCTCAACTCTGGTGATGCACCAAGGGTGTGGGACCAGCTAGCCTGGGAGCAGCGCCAGGTCCGGTTGCCAGTATCCGTCCTCACCTGGAGGCTGCTGCACATGGGGAATGGGAGCAGGGAAGGCCACCTCCCTCTGCTCCACCTCCCTTTGGGGACACATGGTTGTTCCTGGTGTCTTGTTCTGGATAGGGGGAATTATTTAGTCTTTGGCAGCCCTGCTCCTCTCCCAGCCACGATCACCTCTCCAGGATGAAAGATGCTCCTTGGCATCTTCTCCTTAGGCTGCAGTAAGGAGGAACGTGTGAAACAGCTATTTTACAAGAGGAATCTCTCCATCTTCTTTGACCAGGGTTGTCCCATCCCTCCACCCTCTAAGGGTCTTTCTCCAGGTACCATCAGGGTGTAGGATCCTGCTCAAAGCAACCATCTCCATCGTCTCTGTTGAGGAAGCATCTCCCTCCCCTCCAGCACTGACCCATGCTGGTCCTTGTCCTCCAGAGCAACCCTCCCACACCTTGCCATGGTCTGCCACTATGCCCAGGGCTGGAAGGAGCCACTCATTCCTGAAGACCCCAGGACATGGTCCCTGGAGGCAGCCCCCTGCAGAGAGCCGGTGGGTTGTTTCCGACTGGCAGAAGTCATGGTCCAGCCGTGGTAGTTTTTGTTTGCTGATCTGAAGCCTGCAAAAGATTAGGAGAAAACAGATGTCTCCTAATTGGCAGCACCAGCTTACTTCCTGCTCTCCAGATAAACCATTAAATTAAGGCTTAAATCAAACTTCGTACAAGTTAGGAGGCTGCTTGTAATTATTTTGAAATCTAGACAGACTTAAAGGCCTGGATTAAAGCTCTGTTTACTGTAAGGGATGAAAAACCCATGCTCTTTCCTGTAAGGCTGAGCCGCAAAGGGTTGAAATGCTGGAGATGGGACTAGCAAACTCCTCAGCCTCTGATGCCCAAGGTTTTGGGGGAAGAGCAAGAGGTCATGGACTTTGGTCATGCTTTTACGTGGTAGTAGTCCTGTGGGGCCACCTGCGATGGGGCTGCTGAGGACCATGCAGCTCACTATGAGACACGCCAACAAGCAGGAGACTCTGGAGACCTATGGGGAGCGAGAGCTTGGTGGCAGCCAGGGAGCGGAAAAAGATATTTTTAGCTGAAGCTGACTTCAATCATATGCAGCTCAATTAAGATAAACAAAAATAAATGAGCTAGCCATCAGCTGAGGCTGCTTAAAAGGGAACGATGCCTCCGGAGCGCCTGTGAGCATCTCCCGCTGGAGAAGCACATGTTTGAGGCTGGTCCGAGGATAAGCAAGTGCATAAACCCATGTGTTTGGGAAAGATCTGTGTCAAGCTGAAGCTGACTTCAATCATATGCAGCTCAATTAAGATAAACAAAAATAAATGAGCTAGCCATCAGCTGAGGCTGCTTAAAAGGGAACGATGCCTCCGGAGCGCCTGTGAGCATCTCCCGCTGGAGAAGCACATGTTTGAGGCTGGTCCGAGGATAAGCAAGTGCATAAACCCATGTGTTTGGGAAAGATCTGTGTCATCTGTGTCACCCATGTCACCCGTGTCACCGTGCCAAGGCACGGGCATTTCTACCAAGCCATGTCCATATTTCCAGGGTGCATGGAGGACCCTTCCTGGCCTGACTGCAGGTGCATTTACATTTCAGAAAACCCAGGGGGCATAAGCAATGCCTAAAGAATTTTCCCAGGTGCCATGGGATTGCTTGAAACTTCAGACCTTCAGTTCCTGTATGCATTTGTAGATGTACACAGGATCCGGAGCTATTCACTCTCAGTCAGGAGTGTGGCTCCTTTTTCTCTTCCAGGCAACAAGTAGCAACATCTCACTGAAAAATAACAATACCCCCCAAAAAGTCTCCAGGAGGTGAGATTTTGTTGTTTTTCCTAGAAAAATCAGCATGCCTGCAACTCTGACCAAGCGATGTCTGAAACTTCTCCCTTTCTCAGCCCATCCAAGCAGGGAAAATGCCCTCACCTCCACCCCAAAACCACTGGGGAGCTGCTGACTTTTCCTAAAATTTTGTTTGGGTGCCAAAATTTAACTTCTGCAGGAACTTTCTTGGCTTGTTACTGCTACGAGCAAAGCACAAACCTACATAAACCTGGAAAGAGGGGAAAAATCTGGAGAACGTTGAGACTCATGAAGGGTAAGGACCCATCCTCAAGGTATTAAGGCAACCAACTTACCCTGAGTCAAGGTGATGCTTTTTGAGAACTGGGCCCAAAAACCTTGTCCAGGGTCACACTGGGAGCCTGTGGCCCAGCCTGTTATCCAATGTCAAGGTCTTATGTGGTGATAAAGAGCAGGAGATGTTGAGCACAGTGAATTACGGGAAATAAACACTACCCCTTCCCTACTTTAAGTTTTACAGCTTGTGATTTGAACGCCAAGATTAATGGGAGGGTTTTGCAAATGTAAAAGCTTTATTTGGGCAGGGGGAAAGTGGTTTAACTTGAGTAAGGCATGAAATTTTAACCTCAGTTGTTACACGTTTGGCTACGTCTGTTATCCAACAGCGTTTAAAAAGCTATAGATGCTGTGATTTGTGCACCACAGCCCCCTCCTCCTTTCAGCCCTGTGGGATCAGCCGCCTCTCCTGCCACATACTTTACTCTCTGTAATGCCCATTAATAAAGTTTCCTTTAATCCCAGATGCTTCACAGGCAGAGGGGAGACGCAAGGGGCAGAGAAGTGGAGCCGGAGCCTTGTGCGTGCTCAGCGTGGTGACTCAAGGAGACATGCATGCCAGGGCTGCTTTTCCTTTCCCCCTAATTGGGTCTAGGGGATCGCTAAATCTCATCTGAATCCATAACGCTGCATGGCATGGGAAGGAGAGAGGTTGGGGTGGGCTGCAAGCCTGCACCACCCTAGGAGAGGCACCATGGGCGAAGGCCATCGCTTCTCAGCATCTCGCATCCCCCCTCCTCTCCTCGGCTGCTCCGTTCTCCCTCTCCTCTTGCTCCCTCGTGAACTTTCCTCCCAGGGCATTTCTGCTGAGCCCTGTTTATTTGGCCTCCCTGGCTGACAGCTTGCTGCAGCGCTAATCACCGCTCCGAAATGGCAATTAGATTTGTTGTTCATGTGCATAGTACAAGCAGCCAGATTTACCATCCTCTGCAGCTTCGCATGCAGACACTGCTGCTCTATTCAATCTTCATTAGCAGCACCATATGCCACATGGGGTGGGGAAAAAGGTGCAATTACAACAAAATTTAAAGGTGCTTTCCCAGGAAAGGTAAGACCCCCTGGGTTTTCTTGCAAAGCATCATCCTAGGCTCCCCTCCTCTGCAGCATCCATCAGCCCAGAGGGAGGTGGAGAGCTCAGATGGGAATCACAGGAGTGCTGGCCCAGACCCCAAAAGTTGATTTATTATTTACTGGGCCACACAGTGAAAACAGGAATAATATAGTAAGTGATGCTAAGGTGTCACCTTGGTGCACATCCTATGATAGGAGCTTCTTTGCCACCACCTGAGAGCTTGGACCCCATGGGCTCCCTTCTAGCAGGGAAGGGAAAATTTGGTCTCTGTGTCCAGAGAGGTCCCAGCTCTCTCTCCAGCAGTGAAAGGACACGGTGCTGCATTTCCCTGGCTCAGGGGACCACGCGCTGCCGACTGCAGTCCTGCCTCTGCCCAGCCGCACCTTGCTGAGGCTGGAGCAGGGTACCCTGCTCTCAGCTCGGATTTGGCATCCCCCACCAAGGGGTGTAGGGACTCGTTGCTGCTCAGCGCGGTGCTCTGGGTCTGGCCAAGTGACTCACGGTGATTTTAGTGCTGCAACGAGGCTTCACGGCAATGGCGGCAGCTACAGGGGTGATGTAGGGCTGCAGGGAAGATGGAGAGCTGCAGGAACCAGCTTGGGCTTGTCCTTCCCAGGAACTGATCCCAGGGAAGGACGAGGTCAGGGTGTTCCCGTGATGCATGCTGTCTCCTGCGTCTTTGCTTGTGCTTTGCTTTGAGTAACTGGAGATGGTTTTGGGGGTCCATGGGGAGCTGTGGGGGGACTCCTTTTGATCCAAAGTGACCATCTGTGCTTATCCCTGGGCTGTGAGACGCTGCTTTGAACTGGGTAAATGGGATCATCACCCAGGTCAGATCCAGCCATGGGGCTCAGAAACCAGAAGCCAGGGTGTTTGCTGGACCTTAGGATCTCCATGAAAGTATGACTTGCTCTTGGCTGGAGGGGCTTGTGCCACGGTGCAAGCTGAGCTGTCAGGGGAGTTTGCTCTGTCATGGTCCCAATCTGAGGGCTCAGCCGAGAGTCCCAGGGCTGAGGAGATCAGGGCTGGATTTGGAGTGCAATTGCAGGTAGGCAATTCCCAGGAGGTTGGGAGGAGAAAAGAAAGCATCTATCGTGGCACTTGGGGTGAAAAAGAAATTGGCCATGCTGGATGTGGAAAAAACGAAGATAATGGTAGCGCTTACCTGGGAAAGACGGTCTGGGACATGGGCATTGCCTGTGGAGAGGGAAGGGAGATGGGCTCATATCCTAAAGACCATGTCTCCTTCAGGGGCTGGCATGCTGGCACAGAGCAGAGGCTTACCCTGGCTGTAACGAATTGCTCTGCAGCCCCATGCCACCCCTCGAGCCCCCATTTCCAGTCCCTCCAGCCATCACTAATCTTAGCTCAGGCTGAGCTAAAATAAAAAGAGAAGGTTTTGATGAAAGCTGCTCTGAAATCTCATGAATAACCCATGCACGGACCATATTAACCTCTCAGCATGAACAATGACTATTGCTAATTAAGCCTTTTTTTAGAGCAAATGGCTCCCAACAGGGCAAGTGCCATACCACGTGCCCAGCCTCCTCTGAGATGATGTCCAAGCCTCTCAGAGCCCTGGCGAGCCAGCCGAGCATCCTTCGATGGAGGTGGGAGGGAGAGATGTTGCAATCCCCGTGCAGCAATCTGTTGTCAGCAATCATGGCTCCTCCGAGGAGAGCAACTCACTGAGCGCTCCCTGCTAACCCTAGCCCATGCTGACTTCCCAAAAATCAATTTAATGGTGAAAGAAAGGTTGTGCAGGAGATCTCCATCCCACATGTCCTCCAGCGATGGGCTGTGCCTCCCTGGGGTGCACTGGGCATGGTAAGCAGAGGGAAGGACGTGAGCTGCCGTGCACCAAGGAACCTGGAGATGAAAATGGGCAGGGTGTAGTGAGAGGGTGACAAAAGCATTGGGAGAAAACAGCAAGAGGACACGGGGACACTGGATATGGTCCTGGGCAACCTAATCTAGATGGCCCTGCTTGAGCAGGGGACAAGGTGACCTCCAGAGGTACCTGCCAACCTCAACTTGTCTGTGACTCTGTGATGCTGGGATCACCAAGGGATGCTCCAGCTCCTGACAATCCCCATCCTGAGAGCTGAATGTCTCTGAAGGGCTTTTAAGCACTCAGTGTCCCTCTGAGCTGAGAAAGTTCTTCACCCAGACCCAGTTTGCATATGTTATAGCAAAAGTATGTATATAGAACCATAGAACAATTTAGGTTGGAAAAGACCTTTAAGATCATCGTGTCCAAATGTTAACCTAACACTGCCAAGTCCACCATTAAACCATGTCCCTAAGCGCCACATCTACACGTCTTTTAAATACCTCCGGGTATGGTGACACAACTACGTCCCTGGGCAGCCTGTTCCAAGGTGAAGAAATTTTTCCTAATGTCCAATCTAAACCTCCCTTGGTGCAACTTGAGGCCATTCCCTCTCGTCCTATCGCTGGTTACTTGGGAGAAGAGACCAACCCCCACCTGGCTACAACCTCCTTTCAGGTAGTTGTAGAGCGCGATGAGGTCTCCCCTCAGCCTCCTCTTCTCCAGGCTAAACAGCCCCAGTTCCCTCAGCCGCTCCTCATCAGACTTGTGCTCCAGGCCCTTCACCAGCTTCGTTGTCCTTCTCTAGACAAGCTCTAGCACCTCAATGTCCTAGAGGGACATTGTAGTGAGGTGCCCAAAACTAAACACAATAATCTATTATAGCAGAGTCCCCTGGCTATAAGACAGCCACAGCTGCCCTTGCAGAGGGCAGGTTACAGACAAAGAGGGGTGGTCTTGCTCCGAGCATGGTGGTGACATGATGGTGGCCATGGTGGTGCATCTCGTGGGTCAGGCTCTGCTAGCTGGCTCTGTGCACACTGCTGCTGCCCTTGCTTCAAGAGGAGGGTGATCTGCTTCGTGCAGTTGGGGTTCCCTGGGGGTGTCTTACCCCAACCCACCCTTGTTTCATTTCTGAGGTCTCCCAGACCTAGAGAGGAGTGGGGCAGGTTGATCAGTGCTGCCACGGTTTGCCCTGTTCCACACGATATGGAGGAGGTGATGCTCCTATGCATCATGACCAGGCTCGGGGTCCTGGCAGAGCCGTCACCTGCACTCAGGTGACAGCAGAAGTGTCCTTGGGAGGTGGCTGCCCTCCTCCCCGCTTCTGCCTGCATGAGGCGCAACACTGCAGGCACGAAAGCCTTGCTAAGAGGGGTGCATTAACAGTCCTTGGCGTTTTCTTTCTGCTGGGGGCTGCGGAGAGGAGAGTGCGTTAAAAGCCAGTTTTGATTTATGGCTGTGCTGAGGAAGGGGGGAGCCAGGAAAGCTCCAGTGACGGTGACAACAGAGCTGAGGCACTGCTGGCTCCAGGTGTTTAGGAGGATGCTGGTTGTCAGTTTAGCTTATTGTATCCATGTTCTAATTAGCCGTACTTTGATATAACAGGATCTTTCCACCCAATCCATTCCCTTTCCATATCCCAAAGTTTCCCTCTTTCCTGTCTCTCCTATTTATTACTTCTTCTCTCCCTTGTGTTGACCCCTAGGCTTGATCTGCAAACTGAGGGAGTTCAAGATGGTCCCTTAAAAGGAACTTTGCCTAAAACAGTGAATTTTCAATACCACAAGCAAATAAAGACCACAGAATATCCATGTAAACAGTGGTATGAAACATTTGCATTTGACCCTCACATGGAAACTGCAGGAAAGTGATGAGTAAATGCAAGAAGAAGAAAAGGTGCTTCGAATTAATAGAAAAGATTATTGCAAAGAGGCCTGACGCTAGGAGGTAAAATCTGGGCATCCGCAGGTAGGAGCCTCTGCTTGAACTCAGGTTCAGAGCTGCCAGAAGGCTAAATCCTCCTTCCTCCTAATTACTATTATAATAATCTGAATCCTTATAGGGCAACCAGATATCACGGTACATCCCATCTGCATCTAAGCAAGGTAAAAATTATCCCTACTATGTGACCAAGCTGGTTCTCTGACTTTCTACGTCTCACTTACAATATTGTCCAGTTACCTCATTTCCCATTAAACTAACGAAGACTCATTTGACTGCAGCACATCTTGTGGGCACATCTCTGGGAAGGACAACGGTCTCTTTGGGGATGGTGTTGTTGCAGGCACAGAGTAGTCCCATTTTATCCCCAGACTATTTCCCATGCTGATCCATGGATGCTCTACTACAGTAAAAGAGCTGACATATTTCTGCGCGTTGCCCAAGAGACGTGGTAATACCCCACACACGGGTTCTGTAGCCCCGACAATTTCCTAGCAATCTCAAAAAGTATTGATTGTGCCAAACAGCATATTCACACTTCATCTCAGAGTGAAAAATTCGGTCCTGCCATGCAGTAAATTCAGCAAAGCATTCACAATTAATGCTCGGTTCCTGGCCATGCCTTTTGGATAGCCTGCCACAGACTGATTGATAATAGGAATTTTGCTAACTGCTTTAAGGAACAATTAAGGAACAAGTTAAAATATCTGTGCTTTGGGCACTGAAAAACAATCTCAGTGAGTAAGCTTTAAGATCGCATTAGTCTAGATGGGCCTTTCAGCTGTCCCTGTAGGATCTGCCTCTTCACCCATCCCTCTTGTCAGCCCCCCCCGAAAATGAACGACATCCATAGGCACATGCAAAGGCAGACTTAGGGCTCAATCCTTGCTCCCACGGGAGGTTTCTAAATTCAAGCTCAGCTTATGTATGTCTACACTGGCAGGCAGACAAAGCTCCAAGCTCAACCTGAGGTCTGAACTCACCCGCTAATCCCCCTGTGTCTTGCAGACCTATGCTTAGTTGTTGTTCCAGCTGGAGTTGAGGGGCTCCAGGAGCTCCAGGAGCAGATGAGGCTGGTCACAGGCACTGGCTCAGCCAGGACTGAAGGTTTTGTCCGTGGAGTCTGGATGGAGAGGGCACGGCAGGGCAGAGCAGGCTGCAGCCCTGCAGATACCCCAGGCATGGCCCTTCCTGATCCTGGTGCAGATGTTTTGGGGCTGGTTGCCACCAGGCTCGCGGGCAACATCTGGAAGGAGACCACAGGAGCCACAGCGTAAACTAACAGGGACGTGGCGAAGGGGAGACTGACACCCACATGCAGGGCTATGGGTGCATTTGCCATTGCAGGAAAGATCCGATCAGTGAAAAACCCAACAAAGTAGTGATGAAAGGGACTCAAACGCTATTGCTCTTTTTAGCAGATGGCTGTGGAAGCTGGAGGTGCACCAGACCTTACAGCAACAGCTAAGTGCCTTGGAAAGCAAATGTCTCAAGGAAAGATTGCCTGTTAAATGGAATAACAAATACCAGTATCAATATTCGCTAGAGAGCTCGCTATCACTTCTTCCTTGTCATCCAGGAAAGGAAGTCAGGCAGAACATCTGATATACAGAAGAAGGGAAATGTAGCGGCTTAACCAACAAGATCCCTTCAGAAAACAGCTCTGAGAGAGGGAAGATGAACAGGACTTCGCACAGAGCAGACATGCAAAAGGCTGGGCAGGAATAGAGATGCCTTGTTCGCATCTGGATGGGCTGCATGGGAAGGGTCCGGGCACAGAGGACTTTGCCAGCCCAGTCTCATAAGACCCAGATTACAAACCCTCCATTCAGGAGGTTGTTGGGATCTTTCCCATCAAGGTCTATTATTAACTGACCCTCATTGCCTCTGCTTGCACTAACACCTTCCTGTTGAACACTGCGTTGTAAAATTAAAGAGCATTGAGCTTCACTGTGAAGTCCTGGAAGGGGAAAGCAATTTCAGGCTGACCGAAGCAACGGCTGGTCTGCTGCTCAGCCATGAACGCCAAAGACCGACTCCCCTGTTGAGCGCATGCACCGCCGACGTAAACGCTTTTGAGCAGCAACCAAGAGCAGTTCACTTCAGTGTGTTTATATATTCCAAAGACTTTGCTGCTCTTCTCGTTTCATTTTGAGAATGGCCACATTCAGCTGGATGGTAATACCAGCAGGAGTTGTGTAACCCCGGCACAGTTAGATGTCTCTGCAGGAAAAGCAGGCAAAGGTTGTTTAAAGAACAAAGGAGCGCTGAAAAGCCTAATAGCATCGCAGAGTATGCACAGAAAAGGGCTGTAAGAGCCCATTGAAAATCAAGTGCCATTAAGGTATGAATAAGCAACCAAGGAAAAAAAAAAAACCAGAACACGCCTCCATATTGCGTGTTATAAAGAGGGATGAGGAAGAATTCACTGTAGGGAATGGAAGTGCTGCATCAGCCTGATGGCTCCATCAGCAGCCAGAGGGACTGGTCTGACACCACCATCCCAAACGATGCCTCCCCAGTGCTCTCCCGGTCACAACCCCCTCTCCTGAGTTGTGGGGGTGACTGGGTGCAAACCTACCGGGTGCAAAACACCTGGGCGAACAGACCCCTCTGCAGTAAGGATCTCCCAGCGCAGGGTCAATGGTGATGTGTTGGCCCGTTTCTCCCAGCATGGATTTCCTGGTTGACTTAGAGTTCCATATCTTTGTTCCCACGGACTTCTGCTAAAACCCCAGCCAAACCTGGCTGGGACGTCAGGGATGGAGGGCTCCCAGGAGGTGCTTGGATGTGCAGGATTTTTTCTCAGACACCAAGCTCTGCCCAGTATTTTCCTAACATAACACCTTCGGTCCCATCATATCCTATCTTCTAAGAGATGCAAAAGACGGCCCAACTGGTTTCCTTCTCTAGACGCAGCTGATCTGTTCATCCCCATGTCCCCGTGGCTGATGACCACATCTTTCCGTTTCCCCATCACATTTCACTGCACGCTGTCACATCCAGCAGAAGACCCCCAAGGCAGAGATTATGTGGTTTTGTTTACATGGTGCACTGTTTTTCCAGTCCTGGCTGGCCTCTGAGATCTATGGATAAGGAGATTTTAACAGCAGACAGCTGCAAAATAATAAAGATGATCCAGACGGGCTGGTTTCCATCGCCCTGGCCGGAACTCCTGTGAGTTCATGGGAGGTACAAGGCTCCTTTGGTTTGTTCCCAATGTGCTCCAACTTCCCTGGCTTTCAGTTTTCACTCTTGTCCAGCACACATCGTGTATGAAGTGCTACCCAGCTGTATGAGGTGTGTTTCATCAGAGCAGAGCAGCCAAATAAGCTCCGGTCTGAGAGAGACTGAGAGCACGGCCCGCAGAGTGGAAAGCAGCTGGGAAGGCAAGAGCAGGACCAATGAGGCCATCTCGTAGCTGGAATTAGACAACCAATCCCTTTTGATTTCAACCAAGGGGTCCATGAGACCCCTTGCACCAGCCAACAGCCTCAAAGCAAAGAGGTTTGTGCCATGACTGGGGATGACAATCTGCAGGTTAGAGCCCTGCCTTGGCAAAACCGCCCCTTTAATGCAGAATTGCCTTTGAATTCACGCATGAGCAGACATAAAGAGACTGTAGCTTTCGTCCTGGCTCCTCCATTACCTTGGAGAAAAAACATCGGCAAGTCTCAGTGACCCAGGAGTTCGATCTCTGAGCTCTAGAGGTAGGACTTGAAACAAATATTCAGACACTTTAAGGGAGGGTGATTGCACTGCCTGGAGACTCCGGAGACACGATTCAATTTCCAGCTCTGTCAGTGGGGTACGGTGTGGTCAGAACTGTGCAATCTTTCTGGACTCAGTTCCCAAACTGTAAAATGGGATAATTCTGCTCTCTTATTTCTTGGCTGTCTTATGTAGACTGGAAACTCTTTGGGGTCGGTACCATAACAAAGCTTCATTCATCGTGTTCCCTTACAGCATGAGCAGTGAAGGAAGAACACAAGGAGGACACAGCTGCACTCAAGTGATACCTAAACATCACCTTCGTACTATGGTTCCCGTATAAATGTACAGCACTGTGAATTTCACGGTTGTGGTCCATTTCTTCCCGTCTTTTTTTGAATTATTCCTGTCCATCCCATCCCCGCTTTGTGCTGGCCATTTTCCCAGTGGTTGCTGCTCTTTAAGAGGAGTCTCTCGGACTCTGAAAACAGATGATGATGGTAAGGAGAGCGTTTGTGTTCTGAGGGAGAGGTGGTGCTGATGGGCGTCAGGGGAGGGGAGCCAGAAATGCCAGCGGGTAATGGATGGCTGCGATGCGAGGGGCACGCCTGGAAGTGCCTCCTCCCCCGGAGCCTGGGTTACACAAGGGAGAGATAACAAAGGGGAAGAAGCAGCAGATAAGTGGATCAAAAGGATTTACAGCTCCTGCACAAGAATGGGGGGAAACTCTTTCGGGTCGCAAGGGAAAAGGCAGGGATGATTGCACTTGGCTTTGCAGCAGGCATTGCGGGAAGGTCATCCAGCTGCCAGGCACTGCAGAGTTAAACAACTTCCCTTGCTTGCTGGCTTCTCACATAGAAATACGATTTATTTGGGGGAAAACCATGTTTTTACAGCCTTAACATAATGGCGTGACATTCTGGACCTTCAGTATTCCCCTGGCAAAGTGCTGAGTGAATGCCATCGCTGGTAAAGTCTAATGATCTCTCTGGAAATTGAGGGGCAGTCTTCACTTGGAGGAGGATTTTAAGAGCTTCATCCATGCAGCAAAGGACCAAATTCAGACCACTACGTATTGAAAAGCGAATGTCCCATGTCCCATGTCCCAGCCAACGCCCCCCTGCTACCGGCTGCAATCCCCTGAAGACTGTGGCTGGCGAACAGCAGGAGAGGAGCATGGTCGTGGTCTGTTGCTACATAGACAATGTAGTGCAGCAAGAAACAGCTGGGAAGAATGTTTTAACATGGAAAAAAAAGGAGAATAAAATTGATAAATGCCTAGTGTGCATGTAGAGAGATATGGAGCGTGCCCCAGGTGCTAGGAAAGTTATTTGTAAGCAGCCATGAGTTGTTAAATGAATTTCCCTACGTTATCTGTCAGGAGCTGACTGCAGCTTCGTCATCTTTGCTCGTGACATAGGATTATTGCCAAATTATTTCTTGCTCCTGAGCTGTCAGAGTTTTCCTTGCAAACGATGGCAAGCGCGAAGCTGGAAGATGTTTTCAGTGAACCCTGGTTCCTCCCTGGCTAATTGACAGGCAGTGGACATGGCAGGGATAGTCACATAGCAGAGGGGATTGCCGATTATGGACCTGAGTGAAGAGTACAGAGGTTTTTTCAGTACAGGTTTCTTCCTGAGACCTGAGCATTAGGGACCGTTTAGGGACATTGTGGAGGATGCAAAGATTTAACTACTTAACAGCAGAACCAGGTGAGAAAAGGTTTGAAGGCATCTTTGGGTTTTCTTTATACCTCCAGGAGTTTAGGCGGTGGAAATGAGAGTATCTAGGCGGGGATTGCCTCCCAGGGACATCCCATGGCACTGTGGCTCAGGTGTATACCCCAGAGTATCCTCGACTCTGAGGGTGGCCATAGAAAAAGACTTTCATGGTTTAGGGGGACCACAGAAGCCAGTCCTGCCTATTTCAATTGCTTGAAAATGCTTCTGTGTCCAGTCCCCGAGTAAGTTGTTGCAGGGCTTCATCCTCTCCTCCTAGGTCATCATTTCTGCTTGGAGCTCCTCACCCTTCGGCGCAAGCAGCCAGAGATGGTGCGCGGCGCTGCTGTCTGCATCCCCCACCATGAGCTGTCCTGGTTTTTGGAAGGAACAAGCTAACTTCACCGAGGCAGAGCTCGCATCACTTCGTGGGAGTCTTGCAGCTCTTGTCCCCTTGGTTCTGCTCTTCTGGAGTCCACAGCCATCATTCTATGATTAATCACACCCTGACCAGCTGCTGGAGGGTTTGTTTTAAATCTCCCCAGACAGCCCTGCAGAGAGTTCATTAAACACGAGCGCTTGCCATCCTGAGAGGGAATTAAATGGGAGTTAACACGTCTTAATGAGGAACTTAAATGCTGGGTAATAGAAATAACAGCTGAACACCACGGATTTTGATGCACGGATGGGACACAGGGGACTCGTTATGAAGTGCCCGGTGATCTTACCTCTTGCTGGCAGGTGACAGATGGAAACTGTCCCAGAAATGGGGATGATGTGCTGTGCTCTGCCCCTAA
Organism: Fulmarus glacialis; assembly: GCF_000690835.1. Classification (NCBI taxonomy): domain Eukaryota; kingdom Metazoa; phylum Chordata; class Aves; order Procellariiformes; family Procellariidae; genus Fulmarus; species Fulmarus glacialis. The sequence goes on from NW_009215261.1 coordinate 24,377, forward strand.
AGAGCTGCATCGTGGTGGCCCTTCTGGGAGAGAAATGTCCCTGGGATCCCACATCCAAAGGCAATTTACTGCACAGCGGGGTGCGACAGGCAGTTGGGTGGAGGAGTTGAGCGTGTTTGCAATGTGCTGCTAATGAAAAAGGTGGGGAGGGAGGAAGACGGGCAAAGAGAAAGATAAGGCAGGTGGCCAGGGACTGGAAATGCAAGCTGGAGAAATCAAAGGACAGGTTGAGATTATGTGGGGAAGTGATGGATGGCCACAGAAAACGCCATTGTCCCCTCAGAGAGCAATTAATACTTGATACACTTTGATGATACCTTGCTCCTGTATCTAACAAAGTTTAGCGAGGAAGATGCTGGGCTTTGGAGGAGCTGTTGGTACAGCTCAGACAGCTACAGGGGGAACCGGAGCTACAGCCCCCAAAACAACTTTTGCACCTTGGTTTTGAGGTCAGCCTCGAACGGCAACTCTCTGCTAGCAGATTGGCCCAGCTAATTGGTTAATTGGCTTTGCATGTTGTAAGTCAAAATCCCCTCCAGTGAGGACTTTCCCACAAGCCCCCTCCCTCTCGATGGGACCCCAGGGAATTAGGCTCAGGTCCAGGTACGTTGCTTTGCAGAAGCAACACAGTCATAGAATCATAGAATCACAGAATCATTAAGGTTGGAAAAGACCTCGAAGATCATCAAGGCCACCCGTTAACCCAACCCCCCCATGCCCACTAAACCATGTCCCTAAGCGCCTCATCTACACGTCTTTTAAATACCTCCAGGGATGGGGACTCCACCACTTCCCTGGGCAGTCGTGTGAGAAGGCTGTTGCTTTTGGTTTATCAGAAAGGTGGCATAAAAAAAGCAATGAAAAGAAGCTTTAAAACATAATGTCTTATTTTTCTGATGTCTGTATATCCGGGGGCTGATAAATATTCGCATTTCCCTTGATAAAAGCCAGTGCATTAGAAAGGTAATGGGAAGTGGGTCTGCTTCGTGGTGGAGTATAGATCTCGATAAATTCTAATCAACTGCTCAGGAATAGACATGGGGGAGTGGGAAATTGATAGATAAAGCATCAGCTATTAAAAGAAACACCGTACAGCTTCTCCAGGCTGGATAAATCAAGGAGCCCTTTATATTCACGTTCACATGTAACCAAGGAAGGCGAATTGATGAGCACTTGAGTTGTACTCTCGTGTCGGATTAAACTTTGATTTATGGCCTGGAAGATTACATTTAAATGTACCTGCTGCGGAAAATTCTTGTCTCCATTTTTAGTCGTGTTTCTTCCCTACCAGCTAGGTGGTTAGTCAAGAAAATAAAAAAACTATTCTAGCAAAGTCAAAGAGCCAAACACATATTTCAGCTGGACACGCAGGGGCTACACTCTGCTCTCCCATATGTCCACGGGACTCTGCAAAGGTCATTTTTGGAAGCATCACGTGCTCACACCAAGAGAGCTTAAAGAGGCATCTAGCCACTTTTCTCCTCTGATCCAAAGCCGGTGCATTTGGTGCTACCACCCCCCTTTACTCTTGGCGTCTGATGCATGAGGATTCGCACGGTCGAGGGAAATCTCGGTGATGATGGAAACACCAGAGGCCTTTTCTCACCTGCGTGTTGACCCATCTGTGATGGAGCTGCCTGCAGTTTTCCTTTCTCAAGCGGACCAGGTCTATTCATCTCAGTCAGGCTTTGCGCTGGTGCCGCCAGCAGCACTGGGGACAGCCTTGGGCTCGCTGCACTGCATCGCTGTCGTGCTCCAAGGATGCTCTTCAGCATCGAGCCTGACCTCAATGCGTTGTGGATGCACGTGATGCCTCTTGCTACTTTATTTAGCTGGGAACTAAGAAACATGAAAAGAAGCTGCTGGAAGAGCTCCTTCTTGTCAAGAATGGAGCTGGCAGTACCCAAGGGAATAATTTCTTGGTGCACCTCACTCAGGGGCTTTGCCAGGCTCCATGCCCTCAGGCTTTTGGTGGCTGGAGAGGTAGGAAGTGGCTGGGGAGATGAACAGCAAGGTTCAGTATGAGACCTGGGGGATGAAGTCCAAGTGTCAGTTGCAGGAGTGACCAGAAAGAGCTTTCCAGACAGAAAGTGAAGGAAGAAATATTACTCAGGTGATAAATCAAGAAGGACAAAGCTAGGCAGGGTGACCGTGGTGTTGGTCCATCTGCTCTGGCGTGTTGGGGCCAGGATTGAGTGCTGACCTTGCTCCCTCGGGAGCTGCAGTGATGAGCTGGAGCTGGGAATCGTCCCCCTTCCCTGGTGCAAGGTGCCTATTCCCCAAATGTTCATTGCAGTCCCCAGCCGCAGGGTAACCGGGAGGGAGTCGGGTGAGAAGTGAGGAGATTTTACTGATGGTCATTTCAGATGTGGTTGTATGCAGCTATTGATGCGCTGGGCCAGGCTGGGGGTCTCTGTCCTGCGGGGAAGGGTCAGGATTTGGGGTGGCTGCTTGTAATCACTGAAAATAAAGCAAATACAGACCCAACACTCACCATAGATCTGTTCCTGGTTTTGTTTCTCATTTCATTTCAAGGTTTAATTTATGACCCTTATCTGCCTTCAGAGGGGGAAGGCAAAGAGGTTGCTGGGCTCTTGGGGCAGCCTGGAGTCTTGATGTGACCTTGGATGCTCCTGGGGACATTGGACAATAAATTTTGGAGGCAAACATTTCCCCAAAGGCACAGACAGGAGTTGGCAGCTTATCCTGCCACCACCAGCCTGGCCTGAAAACTGAAGGAATAATTCTTGCTGACTTTTAATTTGTGACTTTTGTGTCTCATGCTCTCAGGCTTTCCTCTGAAAGCAGAAGGACTAGAGAGAATAATAGTTTTGGCATGGTGACTGCTGTTCTCACATAATCCCCTGACTCCCAGAGCACTGCTTTAAGCCAAGTTTTTGTAATGCAGCTGTGGCAGCCCAGGTGTGTGGTCTCACGCTCCTGCACGGAGAGGGTTGGGGTTGGTCCAGGAGGCACACGGAGAGGTGGGGATTGACGTCCCTTCGGTCTGGTCCCCCACATCTTCCAAACCATGAGCCACAGACACACACAGATCGCACCTCTCCTCTCCTTAGGTCTGTCCCTATCTTGTCCCTGAGCCCAGACATGTTGTGTGACACGGAGCAGTCCATGAAATGCATTTGCCTGGACCTGGCTGCCCAGCTGATGCTTGCCTGAGCTTTCCATTCCCAGCTTCAGCAAGCCCAGGTGGCTTTCCCTTGCTCTGCTGCAGACCACTATCCAGAAACTCGTTTGCAATTACCACACAGAAGGGAGCGGAGAAAATTGCACATCATTGATTGGGTCAGGCAAAGACAAGGGGAGAAAAGGGAGACTGGATATTGTGTGGGGCAGGGTCTCTCTCTCTGCTTGTAAAATGCCGGTGGAAGACCTTGCCCGTCTGGAGCTAGAGGCACATCGCCATGCGAACAGCAGTCCCAGGGAGATCACCTACGGGGGCTGAGGAGCAGCACAAATCCAGTACTTGTCCCTTTGGGAAAATTGAATTCACTGGGGTTGGCAAAAGCACGGATAAACTGCATGGAGCAGCTTGGAGTGCAGCATCCAAGCGGTTGCATGAGCATCTCCTTCCATCGTCTTCTGTCCCTGATGGGCCGAGGCCAACTGTATGAGG
>NW_009215262.1:0-422 GCF_000690835.1 Fulmarus glacialis
TGAGGAAAACACTACCTGTGCTCCTGATCTTAATATAAAATCCTGATCCTAATAAAATCTAAGAAACTCATTTTACATCGTACTTCTTTAATAGTCAATAATCAGCCAGTGGAACAGATCTATTGACAGAAACAGACAATGTCATATTCCCTGTTTGTACATTTTCCCCACTAGACATTAATTAATTAATTAAACAAACAAATAAAACTGTGTCAAAAAGAGATAATATACGTCTTTCTGTCGTGAATGAGTTTTTGAGAGGCCGCTCATAGAATCACTGTTGAAGGTGTTAGCAGAAAGTGATTTTAACAGAAATTTATAAAAGTGCGACAACAGAGTTCGATGGCAAGGTTCACTCTGATCACTTACTGCACAGATGAAGCATACAAAAGGAAAGAGCACGGGAAGCTGAAAAGTCCTTG
>NW_009215263.1:0-14122 GCF_000690835.1 Fulmarus glacialis
AGTAATTCTCAACCATACTTTAAAACACATATCATATACAGTTTACAGCTAGATTTGTGGACGAATACACAACTAATCATTTAAATTCACAATGAAACACTTTTGCAAAATCAAAAAAAGTCAAAAAGCTCTATTAGATCGGAAAACACCAGCTTTCAAGTAATGGAACTAATATAGATATGTATATGGATATATATTTTTAATGTATGATTTATGCAATTTTCTAAATGCATATTGTACCTGTACTAGAGACTATTTTCACATTTCACTTGCATCAAAACCCTTTTACATCAACCACCTAACTTTCATGTTCTGCTTAGGTCAGAATCCTACTTGTTCTGAAGCACAATAACGTTAGGATAACTGTGGCTTATGAGAAAGCCTCTGACGAGGCTGCTTGCAGTGCACATACTAATCAATAGGTATTTTATAAGAAAACTCACTGTATGCATTTATATTGCGTAGAGACTCTGTATTTAAATACAGTGATGCCACACAGATCATGTTACTTTAATAGTGCTTTGTATAAATTCTTATCAGGCTTTGACAGAATGCCCATTTAATGAGCAAATTTCCACACTGATTACCCACCATCAACTCCATCAAATCTCCAGTGGCATACCCAGTTGGTTACCAGTAAGTCCAGACTTACTTAGAGAGGTCAGGATTCGGACGATAATGAGTATCATGTAGTTGAACAGGGTCTTCCAGAAGGTACAAGAGTAAAAACATGAAGAACTGTAACCTTTTTTGGCGTCAACAAAGCATTATGTCCAATACTCAGATATTCCAAACTACATAGTATTAAAATGTAATTGCAGTTATGATGCTAAAATATAACAAGGAAACAATCCTTGTTTGCATATATTCAAAATCTAAATTCAGAAGGCAGCCTCTTGTAATTCTGTTTTTCATTCTCAGAGGGCCGTTCAATCAACTACAAACCCCAGCTCCACATTTGCTCAATTCTCTCCTATATTTCTTTTCTTTCAACATATACCCTTATCTGAAAGCTACCATTTGCTTATTACCTTTTCAGACCACTGGTTTCTGAAAATGAACTACTAAGCAGGTATTTCAGCTCTGGATTGCTGAAGGCAAAAAGAATAGTACCTTTATTCTGCAAGTCTTTTCTGAAATACAAAACTATAAAATACAAAAGGCAAAACAAAGGAAACACTTTTGACTTAAAGAAATGCAATACCAAGACAAAAAAAAAGGAAAAAATATTCTGACCTCGTACATACCTTCAAAACTATATCCCTCAAATATTTGTTTAGATATATAAACAAAGGAAGTCCTTATGTCATCCTTAAAGTCCTCTGTTTTACAGAACAGTTATATGCAGTGAGAGAGACACCAGCTAAAGCAGTTGAGCAGCAGTAGAGCAGGAACACATTATGTTTCTAGATGATGCATGGAATTAGATAGCGCTATGTAGAAATATGGAAAGTCTGCTTAAGTCTGCAGGATGGAAGCAGATAATACTTTCCACTGGAAGGAAAAAAGTCATACTAAAATCAGGAAAGAGGAACTGAAAGCTATCCCTAGAAGACTGACTGAAGAAACTGAGAATTTTTAAAAAAAACAAGAAGCAACCAAAATTCACATGAACATTTTCTGTGGATCATAAAATATCAACACATCAAAAGATGTTTGAAGATGACATAATGAAGTACAGATCACTAGGTACGACATGCCCTGTATTTCTCAGTGTATGAGTGAGATTGTGAAATACTGAGACATTGTGTTAGTCCTGCAAGCAGACTACATAGTACCTCTTAAGAACAGATGTACAGATAAAAGAAAACAATGTGAGAATATGGGTTTTTACATATCTTTCTAAATCAGATATGTAAATGCAGGGACATACCATGGGTTTAACACACTCCCTAGAGGATGTGCTGTTTTAATCTATGGATGGATTACACTTGCCCATAGATTTATATCTGTCATTGTGATAGATGCAAGTGGAATAAGGTTCATTTTCACATTTAATGATCTTCACTTAAAATTAGTCGAAGTCCAATTTAATTCTAGTTAACAAAGTAATTCAAAGTGCTGCCCATTTTACCCAAAGTTTCAGAAGGAAAACACCGCAGTATAAAATTGTAAAGAAAGTCAGGTTGTTGCAGTATTTTGTGGCATATGGCAAGACTGAAAGTGAACTGAAAAAACATACGTTATGTCAGCTACTCAACTGTGATACAGAATTCTTGGCCAACACATGCCCTTCACTTTAATTGGAGAGTTGCCACTGACTGTAAAAATCACACAACTCCCTAATGTCTTCTTTTGGAAACCCATTATTTGATGTTAGTAAGCATAAGTAATGGAGGTTCAAGCACAAAAGATCAGGCTCTACTGCTGTGGGACAAAGTACATCCATGATTTCAGGTGATACATCCTGGACAGGTTCAGAATATCTCCTGAACTCCAAGTCTTTCTGAAGAACTGTACTTTAGGAAATAAAATTCCTGATTATATTGCAGGATAACTTCTGGTGTGAACTTTTAATTTCAAATAATGAAAACACTATGAAAAGTATCCCAGCATCTTGATCCTTCAACTAGGAATCCTGCAGAACATGAAAAAGTCTGGGCTTAAGTAGAACTAGCTAAGTGCGTGACATCTAAAGATTTGGTATAGAACATCATCTAATGCCTTTGCAACTTAATTGCTAACTCTACGGCAGGGACAATATAGGGGAAGAGGGAAAGGAATTTTGGCCTATTTAAGAGCTTAGTTTGAGATTACAGGATCAATATTCCTATATGGATCTCTGGGAAATCATTTTTTACTCCAGGGAGGATATATGGTCAAAGCTGTATTTTCTTAGTAAAAGACATTATAAGAAGAGAATAGAATTGAAGAAAGGGACATTCCCCCTTACATTCAAGTATACCTGAGACAACTAAGCTTCCTCCCATTGTACAGGACGTTTCCAATATATACTAGGCACTTCTCTGTACTAAATATATCCAGATGAAGTGTTAAAATGCTTGTCAATGGAAGCTCAGGTTGCTCTCCACCGTTATGATTACTGTTTTGGTGTCAAGAGCATAATTTTACATTGTAAAAACCTAAAATTAGGAGACTCCACTTAGGAACTGAGTTCTATGAAAATACAGTTTAATCTTGGAGCTCTTCTGAACTAAAGAGGTAAACAATATCACAATGTTTTTTTATATATGTACACTATGTAAAAGCTATCATTTACCTAACAGCGTAATACAACAGTGAGGCATACACGTACTTATGTATATGCAGGTAGGAAAAATGGAATCTTCATGTCATCTACGAACAAGCAAGTATTGTCCTTTGGAAGGTACGCTGTTTTAAAATACATCAACACGTAGCAAGTACTGTATTCATTTATATGTGACAAAAAAATTGAATTGTGCTTTGGCTATTTGTTGATAATGCAAATTGTATAGCCGTCAAATTGAGATAATTATTGCTATGTCTCTTTTCCAACTGTGCGCTTAATTAAGAAGACCCAGTAAGACCTAATTAGCAACAATATAATTTTTAAAATCCAATTTAGTTGCTCAGAGATTACAAAAATTGAAAATAACATGTTCCATTTAGATATTATTAATTTTTGGAGATACCAATTTAAACTTTGTAGCACAATAAGGTTAGCACATGAGAATAATTTACAACACATCAGTACCATAGAACATGTAAAAAACAGTTCAAGTATTAGATTGTCACTGATACTAGGATGCCTTGGCAATAGTGTTTAAAAACATCAGCTGACAATTTTGTCTACATTTTCACTCTTCCTGTGTCTAATTAGAATAAAGGAAGAAGTCTTCATTGAACAAACTAGACTTATTCACCGGAGTATTTATGGACTATCAAAGCATAAGAACAAGTCTAAGTACCATCACAGTTGATGAGACAAAAGATTTGACCAGCTGACATCACAGTGAACAAAGCCACAAAAAGGGAATTTTCCTGGTAGATTTTTTTTTTTTCCTGGCAGTATTCTTAAGTTTTCATTCTCCTTTCTAAGAAAGATCCTACAAGATGTGGTAGATCTCAGGAGGCCTTAGCAATTTTCTTTTCCACTTGCAAAAAACAAAAAACCCCACCTAACAAAAATCTCGGAAACAAAACACTGCCACTAGCTCACCACCTCCAGTTGAATATTGCTAATGGGACATGTTATCTTAAGTATTATCAGAATCTCTCTAGTATTGTCTGCTCCTCAGCTTTGCTGTGGCTTGTTCATATTTAGATTGATGACCTTTTTGGGATCACTTATTTTTGCTACTTTACAACCTCTAGGATTTCTAGAAGCAGCATTGATTCAGCAACATGTTTATTTCCAGTACAGGTTCAAAACGGTGGTGCACTTATAGTAGGCATATGATCTATAGTTTAATGTCTTGCAAGTATATGGATATTCAAACAAGTTATCACAGCAGTGTGTAAGAACTTTTATGAAGCCAACATTATTCACTACACATAGAAAGTGAACTTTTCAGTCTTTTCCTAAATACTTAGTTTTCTTAACTTTTGCTCTTCTAACTGTAGGAAGAAATACCATCAATTATTATGCAGTTTTGACATCACCTACTAAGTTAAAACTCAAAAAATTTTTCAGGCATTTGAAGTACTTTTTGCAAGAAGACCTGACTACCGCCTGACCACAAGACCAACATCTGCATCACCTTCATTTGAAGTATCACTCAGGTTGCTATTTGCGTGCCTGACACCACCGTGCCCGAGAACTGATCTTACTGTTCCTTTTCTTCTTGCTTTGATGTCTGTCAAAGTATTCAGTGTCTTCAAGTGCCATTGTTCTGACAAGCAGACCCTCCCAATGGACTTGTACTATATACTGTGACTCCCAGAACTGCTATTATTTGAGCTAGTGTCAGATTGATTTTCTTTCTGTTCATGATAGTGCTATGATCTTGCAGGGTTGAAATTACTGCTGATTTATGCCTTGATGCAACCCCTCGAGAACTGGCTTGTATCAGCATGTCACCTATGAAAAGGTACATCTGAATCCTCAGAGATCTTTCTAGTGGAACCTTTGTTCTCATTTCAATAGAGAATCCTTTGTAATGGATGTTTGCTAGAAATTTCTCCTGCAAGTACCAAGAGCCTTCTGTAGTGCAAACTGGAAGTATATTACGCATCTATCCATTTTTACCAGTCTGTGGGAGCCTTCTTGGCAAGAGATTAATTTAAGTTCTCCATCCACAACCTTACAGTTTTCGCAAATTGATTATACCATTTTCTTTAGCACTCTACAGAGACAGTGCAGCTTGTGCTGGCACTGAAGAGTGGGAATATTCCCTAGCTTTATGTCTAAAGGCTCACCTACATAAGGAAATGTAACAGACTAAAACCACACAATTATACCTCTAGTGTGTTTGTGGAATAATAGTCTTTCATGCCAGGGCGTTCTTTTATTTGCACTTTAGAACAGGAAATAATTTCCTCTATTGTTTAAGCATTATTCACATTTTTACATATTCTGCCTATTAGCATCATGGACAGTTTTTGCACTCTCATTACAAGTAGCATCTTGCCTACATCTTTGTGAGCAATTTTCCCATAAAATGTAGCATCTCTTCTGCAAAAATACACTAACAGGTAGGTACTGAATTTACATTTAAACAATTCTAACATGGTAAATTGCAATTGAAATCTTCTTGCCTGTTTTTAAAATCAGCCTCTGAAATCTTGGGAGAGCTAATTTAGGTCAGATAATTACTTTCCTTTCAGGTGTGCTTTCCCTCATGGTGGAAGAGAGAAGACAGACATGGGGATTCAGCCATGTTATGGCTTTATATAAAGGACTTGGCCATTTAGTTTCATACTAATGTACAATTCCATACTAGGGAAAACATTTTAGGTAGATACAAAAATACCATATGAATTTAGACAGAGGTTCAATGTTGAACATGAATTTGTTCACTTATGTATGAAAAAACACAAGAACTTTAGCAACTGCACTGAAGCACATGCAAGTTTTGATATATTTTTTAAAAATCTTTACCTCACTAGAAAATAATCATTTTTACTCAAAAATATTTCTTAGAAACAAGTGGATGTTGTATTTAGTAAACCATTACTACATAAAGTACCTTCTCAGTAGGACCTCTTAACACCCCTAGACAGGATAGGAAAAAAAACCCCAAAACATTTCAATGAGGAGTTACTGACCTCTTTGCCCATGTCTTCTTTCAGTGTAAGTGCTTCTGGTACAGATACTGTCCTTTCTCCTAATTTAGGCACCAATATCAACAGTAGTCTTTTCAAGAATACTACAAGAGGGACTGAAGCAGACAAATTTTTTGGAAACTGGTATTCTGCAATAAACATTTCCAGTTCAAAAGTAGATGGGAGTTTGCTGCAACTGATTCTTCCTACTCAACAAGAAACTACACAGAGATGTCTAAAAAATCAAGTGGTCCTACTCTCCTGTTTACGTGCTGGAAGGAAGATGAACCTTCAGAAAGACACCAATAACCTCTGTACCCCCGACGACTACCAAGGGAGACCAGGATGACTACAACCCTACCTTGGGTACTTAAGTTAGGAGAAATGAAACTGTGCCACACTTCATTTTTTGGAATAAGTTCTCAAAACTCTCAGCTACTTAAGCCCCTATATCATATACCTAATACATAACTATCACTATGACCACCCTGCTAAAGCACTTGGCAAGAATACATTCTCCTTAGCACTTGTGCAATGACCCCATTTAGCTCAGCTCCCCTTCTTTAGCTGAAAAATCGTAGCAAGACGAAAGAAAGAAGGATGAAACTGAAATATGTGGCTCTTGTCTGTTGCTTTTATACATATGTATATACACACACACATATATCTATACTAGCTGCATTTTAAAAAATCAGAATCTTTATCCCTGTCTTAATATTAGAATGTGCTGTTGTCTTGGTGAATCATTTTTCCTCAGGGACGTTGTGTAGATAACAATTCCGTTCACGTTAATTTTATTTACATTGGGAGCACTGTAGTACACGTTTAATGTGAAGCTGTGTTTCTTTCATGAGCAAGAAAAATGTCAGTTTCCTTTCCCAAAGCACCAAAAGGCTCCTTTTACTGTCACAGAACACAATTATATGTTAGGGCTCTGCTGCCTCTTTCCAGCCAACAAGGCAAGAAAATGACCTTTCTTTAACCTATGGCTGACTTGCATTATATTCGGTTCACTGGATATCCTTTTTTATATTCTCCTGTATCAAGTGCCTTCTTACTGAGGTTATGAGATGGCCACCTGCCTTTCACATCGGCTAGTGATTCCGTTTTTTCCAAAAAACTTGCTTTCATTTGAGGAGGGATGTTAACTCTCATCCCACATTTAATACCCTGGTTGTAACATTTGTAAATACCTGAAAACAGTCAAAGCTGCAAGGAGACCTGGCAGCAGAATTTGCTTATTGGCTGCTGCATTTTGCCCCACGACACAATCATGTAAAAGGTCAGGAAGAAATACGCCAGGCACACTCACTTACTTCGTGTCATGCTGTGGTCTTGTGCAGAATAACAACGCTCTGAAACAGTCCCTATATTCCTCCTCCATTCTGTGAAGCAATCTGCATGTCTGGTCTGTCTTGTTTTATGGGTAGCTTGATAATGAAAGGAAAGAGACATTCCCCACAGCACAGGTATCTCAACTGCGCTATGGTTTACAGGAACAAGATGCTTGGGGAAGCAGGAAAAAAGTAGCTGTGACATTAATAAAGTAAGCCACTGCTGATCTGCACAAGAGAGCAAGTCAGCAGTGGAGGATTTGTGAACGTGATGCTGAATGACAAATATCATCGCTGAAGAAAACTGCATCATACAGCTGCAAGAGAGTATTATGTTTTAAAATTAAGAAAGTTCAGAGACAAAAGAACACCACGCAAATAATTACTTACACACATAGCTCATCTCACAAGCAGCCACATAAATAAGTTCCCCGAGAAAACATGTGGCATCACTGTTGATCTGGAGAGAATTCTAAATATTCATTTCAGTCCTCTTAAGTGTACAGAAATTCTAAGATTCGGCAATTCGCTATGTGACAAGAAGGTTTCTGTCAACTGTTATTAAAGATGACTCATATTAATAGCTCCTTTGTCTACGAAGGAAAGTTGTGTAGCTTAAGGATACCTTCCTAAACACTACCATTTTACCAGCACGTTGTTTGTTACATTAACACTGAGGACCTTACTAACATGGAGGTAAAATGTGACTGTAGGCAGCTGTAGACAGGCTAGTAACATACATTACATTAATCTTGTGAAGAACACTGTTCTCTTAAAAGCTTAGCTCTGAGTTACTTCTATTACATTACACTGAAAATAAACAGAAAGTACCAAACATTCAAAATAAAATGAAACAGCCATTTCTCATTCTGTAGTAAAAGAAATCTTTGTATATAGTTGAAGACCTTCATATACATCCAGAAGCACTTCATGCCCGAGTGACTGTTAGGCTTGTGAAATGTCTGGGGCTATACACAGTTCTGGCATTTTCAAAATCCACTGAATTTGAACATCATTCTGCATAACAGGCTTGCAATACGAGGTATACTCGCATATTACGAAGTATACTTGCATATGAGATACACGTCCTATATACTTTTGAAAGGACAAAACTACTTTTAATGAAAATACTGTGCAATATTGTCTACAAAATTGTTTACATATATTGATTGTCCCTACATCAACGTGGTAATCTGTTTAAGGCGAATTTTTTTCAAAGTTGATACTGACTTTGGAATTCACTGTGGACTAAGGATAGGATCTCCATCACCAATAATGGAAAAAAGACCTGAGAAATATCTGTACTAATTCCTCTGAAGAAGACCAAATAAAATACAGGCTTCACATCCACCTACAGTAGCCTGTATAATTATGGAACAAAAGTGCATTGTCCAGGATAAAACAAAAAACCCCAACCAAACAACAACAACCCCCCCAACCCCCCCCCCCCAAAAACAACCACCCAAACCCCCCAAAAACAACTGTAGATGCAGAGTGCGACCCTTTTCCTAAAAGCACAACTGCATACACTACTAGAGTGCAACTTCTGACATATGTTCACTTACTACGCATCTAGCTCTCAGTGGTATTTGTTTATGGTTTTTACAAACATATACATTTTTTGGCTTCAAAAATACTGCAAGTAGAAGAGTTTTAATTTATGCAAATTTTGACTTCCTAGAAAAAACACAGAAATTCCTCCCACACATAGAATTTACTTATATTCCTTACTCTTATAAAATTACAAGGAACACAAATCTGCAGTCTAAACTATAAACATTAACATGAAATTTGCTACTAAAATGGTCATTACAGGGCCTATTCCTCATTTCAGCTCCAACAATTCCCAAACCTGTTATTAACAGACTTCCAGCTAAGCTTTAATCAGGATTGGAGACCTAATCACAGTTAAAATATATATAAATCAAACTCTTATTCCTATTCCTACATACAATTCTTACAACAGTTGACTTTGAATTACACGTGGTGAAGATGCTGCCAGGAAAACAAGGATAGAAATGAAGTGGCTGTGGTCCTGCACGCACTGCTCTACGGGTGCTTTTCTGAGAACAGTAGAATCTGGTCCCAGGGTGACATCCCAGCTGGAGCACTTGGAAGAGGAAACAATTATTTTTCCAGTGGCCTCAGCTGATCTATATATTTAGGGAATGGAGCATTGAATAAGCATGAAAGCGTGAGCATCATTTTAACAAAAAGAAGGAAACGGTCAACTTGTTAACTGGAAATAGCTGAATAGTTGGAGGAAGGAAAAAATTACCATCAGTAGACTAAGAGAAAGAGATTTAGTTTCAATTTTTCTTCTGCAGTTAATAGCATATTCAAAAAAAAAAAAAAAAAGGTAAAAGGTTAAACTATAGCTACATCAAGCTTTATTTAACAGATATTGTTCCCTAGTAATAAAACTACACCACTCAATTGATTTAAATAAATTCAAGGATGAACACACATACAGAATTGGACCAAGGATTCCAGGGCTCACCAGAACCATTTCCAGGTATTACTATCTCCAATACCATGATGGCCAGTGTGCTACTTGTGTCAGAAGAACACACAGATATTTCTATTTAGATTTTTTTCCCCTTAATTAAGACTTTTAGTAAGTTGTTTTGCCTTTAATTCCTAAAACATTTATTATTCTTAAACACTTTCATTTCAATTGATCTCCAAGGTCAGTTCAGTAGCCCAGGAGTTTTCCTCTTACTGAAATGAGCAGCTAATTCTACATTTGAAAAGTCATGTCTCAACAACACATCAATCTGCATGTCTTTCTGTGAAACCTTTGTGTTTGATATCTAAAACTGCTGAGGATGAAGCACGATTTCCCTCCGGCTCTTGTCAAACTTTTTTTGTTAAGTCAAGTGCCAGGAGTCTTGTAAAATCTTGTAAAGTACAAAGGTCTTTTGTTCTTTAAAGTGACAATCCTATCTAAGTTTCTTGCTTAAATACAGTGTCTACGAAGTTAGTAGGTGTTCAAAACATTGTAACACTAGTACCTTAGCAAAACAAAGAAACAAATGAATAAACTATCCTCCGCTTTAGTGGGGGATGAGAGGAATTTTTGTATGTTAAAGTAAAGAAAAAACACAATGAAAACGTGGCTGCACTAACCAGATACCAAGAAACACAACTGTTGGAATGTGAATGCTTTCTTACTTGATAGTTTTATAATTTATGATTGGAAAAATGAGCTCATTAAGATCACAAACTTAAAAGTTACACAATTAAGGTCATCCTCAGTATTATCCTCTTAAATAATATTTCAAAGTGAAGTCTGAGCAAATACAGTGAAACTGCTGGAGCTACAATACTCACCTCTTTATTGACTTTGAAAGTTAGAAATACTTTTCTTTTTTTTTCTGGGGTGGGAACATTCATTCTTCTAAAATCTGCATTTCTTCTAAAAATCTACATGCATTTCTCTAAAACTCGATGAGAACTGCACTGACGCACAGTGGCTTAAATGAGTTCAGACTCAAACTTCATGCATTTAGCAATGTAATCCTGTGATTTCTTCTTTGAAGTTTAAACAAGAGAACTAAGATAACCATTACAAAAGCACTGGGAGAAACACTGAAAAAAAGTGTCTTATTAGCAGCTTGAGAGGGTCCATTTTACAACCACAGATGTTTGGAGGCTGAACTACTTCAATAACTTGGCTTTAAACCATCTTAAGCCGTATTACAGTCCAAAAGTAATTTAGATAACAAACTGTATTAGGTGAGTTTGGAATGAAAAATCCTCCTTTATCTATTCAGTAGAAGGAAAGTAAAAGACAAGTTAATATTTTAGTGTGCAGCACACAAAAAGTTAAAAAGTGAGTTAAGAATTCATTACTTTTTTTGGATAACATCCAAATATTGGTGCACAGAGATCCCAAATTAATCAGTTGACCAAAACACCGAGTAAATTTATCTCCCTGATGAGTTTAAACATAAAAGAAAACATGAGAAATTGAATTCTTATAGCATAAATATCTTGGCTGAAATCTGGAATGTAATCAAGATTATCATATTTACTGAAAGTTAAAGACTTAAATTAATAGTACCATGTGTTTATCTACCAAATTTCAATTTGCTAATCTAGTCTGATCATCATTTTCCAAGTCAAATGGTTATAAGAAATGCTCAATAAATGTCTAATAATGATCAAACACCTTTTTTACATCAAAACAAACAACCCAAACTTAACACAGAATACATTTTCATTAACACACAAAAATGGAAAATGGATCTCCTAGGGATACTGGTGTTCATAATAAAAAATAACCCATTAACATAAAGGTATGTATTGCCTGCATTGACAGGATAAGGAAGCAACACATTTAGTCATCTGTGTGGCTGACTTGAAAAGTATTAGTTCAGATTTTACCTAATGGCTACTAATTCTCATATCACAAATTTAATCGTTAAACTGCAATAATAAATACATTTGTGAAAAGTTATCTGGAACATTTAAGAATCATGTAAAAAGTGAAGCATTCTGCCCATGACAAAGTATCCTGCTCAGAAAACATGGATCGATTGAGAAAAAGCATAAGTAATGATGACAAAATATGTAGAAATCTGTCACTGCTGATTCGCAGTGACAAGGACATAAACATTGGGATATTGGTATCACAGCCTGTATCATGTGGTTCTTTTTATCAGGTCCATATTATTACAAAAACATAAATAAAGAAATAAAGAACAGTACTCCCAACTGTCAGGATTTTCAGTTCAGTATCCAGTCCTCTATATTCCTAACGAATGAAAGATTATTTCTGATTGAGTCACATTAAGCAGTGAACTCCACAGTTGGTTTAGATTTTGTAATTCAGAGTTCTTTTAGCAGGATTAGGTTGATCTCAGCAGAGATGCACAGATTCCTAAGAAGTTAAGGTCTCCCAGATTTAAAATAAATAAATAAATAAGTCCAAGTTAATCATCAGAAACAGCCTAATCAGATTAAGGTTGTGAACTCTGGACTACCACAATGTTTTCCAGCAGCTCAGCCAGCTTAATCCACAAATGGATAATACGATACAAAGCATTTCTATTATATATTCCCTTGCAAGACACTAAACCTATCATTTTGGTAAAGGAAATAAATATCTTTGCTAAATCTAATATGAGATTTAACCAAGATCTTTAAGCAAGCTATCAAGGGCTACAATTGTTGCCCTGTTAATCCTTTTTCTCACAACAAACATATTTCTTCGGGTATTCAAATTCATTGTCATTTGAAACAAGATAGTTAAACAAATATTTCAATAGGAATATATTAAAGTCCTTTCTTCTTACAGCAGCTTCTTGTACAAGCAATTAATTTAAAACCCAAAATTTCAGAACCACTCCTTTTCTACAGGCAGTTTCTCCAATATTTTATGCTCCCTCCTTTCATCCTGAAGATACCATCAACCCCTTTCCTCCCACTTCATAGAAGGGTTCCCTGGCTGTGAGACAGGCGATACTACACTGAGGTCTGAACGTAGTTCTGCTTAGAGGTCTGAGGATTAACAGATGATATAATTTTCAAAAAGTATGTACATGAAATGTCACTTCTCATATGTTACCATGTATACTAAATTTTTCCACTGCATTAGAGTACTTAAAAGGATAAATTTTAAAACCACTATTATTTCTAGAGGCTTATTTTCACAGATAATGGTATATTATAATGATGGACATTCCTAATAAACAACATCAAACCCCCAAACAAGGTGCTTTAGAAGTCTTAACAACTTCTAGGGCATACAAGTGTCAAGGTTTCCCCACTCCTCCTTCCACAAACCAAAAGACAAGACTGCATTTAAAAATAACATTAGTGCCCAACAAAAAAATCCTTCCCATATTACCTATTCCTTGAATTACTTTCTATGAAACGTAAGATTGCTTTCAAGAAAATACGCCGCTTCTTTATCTACAGTGATAGTAATGGGACTAAATAGTACAGAGCCATTTCAAAATACCATTTCATTAGAAATGGTTTAGTGTACACCATGTGTGATGTAACTTAGACTGTCTTATTAGCAAAGGTCATCCCCATAGTCTAATATTATTGGGTACCTTTTACTTGTCAGTTAAGCTTGGATGAATACATACAGTTAACAGATTGAACAAGCCATGCAGATGTTTCCTATCAACTCTTGACAAATGAGAGATAGATAAGGCCATAGAGTTCTCTTGCTGATTTTGACATGCTGATATCTGTATAACAAACTGTTTACAACTACAAGCAGAAATTAAAACTCTGCCGTGGAATTCAACTTAGCTTGCAGCTAAGAAGCTGCACTCTCCTATCACAAACACTTTGCCATTCTAATATATGGCATTTGCCATAGAAATAAAGTTTTGGGGCCACCTAAGTAGTCCAAATTGATGTATCTATTTATTTTACAATGAATACACAAAATTGCACTTCCCTGAATTTATGAGTAGGAAACTTTTTCACCCATAAGCTTCCTTTTTGTAGCTTTCTACACCTCTCGATCATCTTCTCTGATCTTTCTGTTGCTTCACTTCAACGTGCAGCTTAACACTGCAGTTAAGTGCCTTCTTACAGAATCATAGAATGGTTCAGGTTGGAAAAGACCTTTAAGATCA
>NW_009215264.1:0-542 GCF_000690835.1 Fulmarus glacialis
GCCGGGGTCCCCCCGGGCGGAGCAGCCCACGGAGCCCTCTCCCAGCCCCCGGGGCTCCTCCCGTGTGTGTCTCAATTCGCTCAGGCTTGACTTGGCAATAAGCTCTCTCAATAGGGTGACAATAGAGCCCCGGTGGGACACGAACAAAGAATTTGAAAGTAGTTCAATTGCAGGAAACGTCCATCACATGGGTGCTTATGACAACAGCCCCTGTATTTGCTCTGAAATGATCTGCTCAAACAAGAACATGTGTTTCTGTAAAAAAAGCCTTCACTGAATGTTTCTTCCTAAAAAAGAAAGAAAAAAAGAAAAAGAAAAAGAAAAAGAAAAAAAAATCGGAGAAAAGAAAAAGGAGAGAGACTTTTCTTTGGGCTGGTGAGAAAATGCTCAGGGTAAAAGTTGGTTTGGCGTCTTCATTTCAGCGACAATGGAGCAGAGCTAATTCAATAGGAAACGCGGGGATTTTTTAATGAAAAGACCGCCAGGGTTACACCGAAGTTAAGCTCTTGTGAATTAATTATTAGGGCAAATAAACTGGGGGG
>NW_009215264.1:1086-1429 GCF_000690835.1 Fulmarus glacialis
CGGCGTGTTCGGCTGTTGCAGATCACTCGGGCTCGATCGGTTTATTTTTTCCTACATAGAAAACCTGTCTGGGGATCCCTGTGTATTCACCGGGGCGGCGAGAGACTCCCCAGAGCCGCTCCGGGGCATCGGTGGAGTGAATCGGAGATAAAAAATATGAGCCAGGTTAAACGCAGGAAGGAAGAGGAGGAGAGGTCGGACGCGGAGTGAAGGTGTGCCAGGAGGGTTTGGCGGTGCGGGGTTTGGTGAGGGTTTTGGGGGGCTTTTTTTGCCTTACTGCAAAGGCTGCAGGCGATGCAATACGTGTGTAATTCTAGAAAGAAGATAAAGACGATAGAAATGG
>NW_009215265.1:0-289 GCF_000690835.1 Fulmarus glacialis
CAGCACGTGCCACCAGAACCTGCGGGTGGAGGAGCTCAGCGTGGAGTGGGACGCCACGGGCGGCAAGGTGCAGGACGTCAAGGTGCGCGAGAAGGACGGCAAGGGCAGGACGGCGTCGCCCGCCAACTCGCCTGCCAGGACCCCAGCATTGCCCCCCGCCCCGGGTAATGCCAACCCAGCCCTCCTTGCCGGCGTCCATCTGTCCTAGGGTGGTGCAGTCGCCCAAGAGGATGCCCTCAGGGCGCGGGGGCAGAGATCGCTTCACCGCCGAGTCCTACACGGTTCTGGG
>NW_009215265.1:384-1356 GCF_000690835.1 Fulmarus glacialis
TGAGCCTGAGGGTGCAAGGGGGTGATGTAGGTGGGCATGGGGCACCCAGAGGGACCTGGCAGGGATTGGGACAGGACGGGGCACCCGGTGGGTGCACCAGGCAGAGCCGTGCCTCGTGCCCGCAGGTGACACGCTGATCGATGGGGACGACCACTACTGGGAGGTGCGGTACGATCGGGACAGCAAAGCTTTCGGCGTGGGGGTGGCATATCGCAGCCTGGGCAAATTTGATCAGCTGGGCAAGACCTCGGCCTCCTGGTGCCTCCACCTCAACAATTGGCTACAGGTCAGCTTCAGCGCCAAGCACGCCAACAAGGCCAAAGTGCTGGACGTGCCCGTGCCCGACTGCATCGGTGTCTACTGCAACTTCCATGAAGGTGGGTGTGGGATAGTGTGGAGATGGGGCAGTGTCAGGGGTGGGCACAGAGACTGCCATGGGCATCACCACCAGCATGGGCACCAGCATGTCTGCCGTGGGCATTTCCACCACCATGGACACCAACGTGTCCACCATGGGCATTGCCACCACCATGGACACCAGCATGTCCACCATGGGCATTGCCACCACATAGGCACTAACATGTCCACCCTGGGCATTGCCACCACCATGTCCAGCATGGGCACTGCTATCACTATAGGGCACCAACATGTCCACCATGGGCATTGCCACCAGCATGGGCACTAACAAGTCCACCATGGGCACCACCACCACCATGGACACTGTGCTGGGGGTCTGCAAGCTCTGTGCCTACCTGTGACCCCCCCCATGCCCCCCTCCCCATGTCCGCAGGGTTCCTGTCTTTCTACAACGCCAGGACCAAGCAGCTTCTCCACACCTTCAAGGCCAAGTTCACGCAGCCAGTGCTGCCTGCCTTCACGGTAAGGGGCAGGCAGGGCTGGGCAGCTCCTCCGGGGCTGCCGGCGGTGGGGTTCAGCCCCCCCCATCCCCGTGCCAGCCCTCCCTGCCCCACT
>NW_009215266.1:0-16592 GCF_000690835.1 Fulmarus glacialis
CTTGCCTGGCGGTCACCCATTGGGTGCCCATTGCCATGGAAACGGGGTTGGCATGGCAGCGCCGAACCGGCGCTGGCGCGGGTTGGCTCCAGCTGTCGGTTTCCCAACCGCCCCCGGATTGTAGGAGTTGAACAGGCTGGAGGGCGAGAGGGGGAACGGTGCAGGCGACCGGGGTCTGCGGGGCCCCGCTCTCACCCCGCGGGAAGTAAAGGGGTTGAAACAAGGCGGCACATCCCTGAGCATCGTCTCGTGTGTCCCCAGGTCCTCACCTAGAGCCAGCCCAGTGGTGGTACCTAGCCCCGCCCAACCGCCCCCGGATTGTAGGAGTTGAACAGGCTGGAGGGCGAGAGGGGGAACGGTGCAGGCGACCGGGGTCTGCGGGGCCCCGCTCTCACCCCGCGGGAAGTAAAGGGGTTGAAACAAGGCGGCACATCCCTGAGCATCGTCTCGTGTGTCCCCAGGTCCTCACCTAGAGCCAGCCCAGTGGTGGTACCTAGCCCCGCTCCCGGGGCACAATCATCCCAGAGACCATCCTGCACAAGCCCCAGGCAGAAAGGAGGGACGTTTCTCTCCCAGGTGATGATCCCTGCGCTGGCCGGGGCAGCTTGGCTGGTTAAATGCCCTCGCAGAATGTGTCCCCACGTGGCAGGGTCTGCCCGGGCATGGCGCAGGTCCGTGAGGCTCCTGCCCTCCGCCCCGGGCTGCAGCAAGCGCGTATGCGGCCGTGCGGTGAACCAGAGCACAAACCTGACCAGGGTTTAAAACCAGCTGGGTTTTTTCCTCCTAAGAGGGTGTTTCCTTCTAATCAGCGTGGACCTGAACTGCGAGGCAGAGCTCACCATGCTCCTTGCCAGCAAGACACCAGAGGGAAGGCATGTCGGCTGGGAGTCGCCATCCCAAGCGTCGTCAGCGCCCTGAGAGCGAGCAAAGAACCAGACAAGAATCAACAAATGGCTATTTACTTCCAGGCTGTTCCCCTCCCGGCCTTCCCCAGGAAAAGCTCAAAGGCTAAAGGGGGAGGCAGCAAGCCCGTGCTCAGGCCAAGGCTTGTTAGAGCAGATGCAGAGCATCAAAGATGGCAGAAAACCCATCAGCACAAAGGCAAACGTGGGTAATACGCCAGCTGCAAATGTCTCACGGCCACGGATAAATATGATAAATGTCTCACGGCACGGATAAATATGATCCCGGGGCAGCCGGTCACTGCCACAAAGCCACTGGGTCCATCCTTGTTGCGTCTCTTCCTCGGGAGGAAAGTCCTGGGGCTGAGCAGACCCCGGCCAGGCACATCCTGGACATTTTAGGCCTCCCAAGAGCTCGCCGACCACGATTTCATTGTCTCGTGAGGGCACGAGCGGCTTCACGGCAGCCCCAGGTGACGTCAGTGTTAATTGGGTTACTT
Source organism: Fulmarus glacialis (assembly GCF_000690835.1). Lineage (NCBI taxonomy): Eukaryota > Metazoa > Chordata > Aves > Procellariiformes > Procellariidae > Fulmarus > Fulmarus glacialis. The sequence continues at coordinate 1,403 of NW_009215266.1, forward strand.
CCACAGGGAAGCTGAGGCAGGACTTGCTCTGCAATGACTGTCAAACTTCTCTTTGCACGGCATCGCTACTGAACAAGCAAAAGCAGTCTTCCTCCCAGCCGCGACCGTCCCCGGCGGGACGGCTCTGTCCTCGCTCCCTCCGTGCTGTAACTAGAGCAGTGCGCCAGGTGACAGAGGGACGTTTCACAGCCATCCCTGCCTCCGTGTGCAGGCTGCTGGGGACGAGCTCAGCCCCCGCTACCTCGTCCTCACAGCCCTCCCGGGCTGGCTGGGTGACATACGCTCCAGCCAAACCATCCCAGTGCCCAGCCGGCTTCAGCAGAAAAAAGTTTCCCCTCATGCCTAAACCTCCCTCCAGCCACGGCTGCTTGTCCCAGGGGTGCGGGGACTGGCGCTGTCACTTCTCCAATCCTCTCCTCCCTAACAGCCAGCCCGAACCCCTCCAGCCCTTCCCGCAAGTCACCACTGCTGATCTCAGCTCCAGCTCTGCTCCAGAGGTTCAAAATCCTTGGATGTGACTTTGTGCCCCAAAACTGGATCACAGGGGGAACTCACGAAGGCCTTGGTAAATTCCCCTGCAAGTTTAACTAGCTGCTCTTGAGCAAATGAGGATTCGGGGTGATGAACACAGGCCTCAGCCTTGTTAGACGCCTCTGACAAACAGCTGACAGCTCTACCATCTCCTGGAGCAACTCTTCCTTTCCTGGAGATTTTCCAGCCAGATCCTTGCCCGGTCCAACTGTGCTTAGCACACGCCACCCTTCACGCCGGCGGCACTCAAGAAATTGGACCCAGCTCCCTGGTTGGGAGGCAGCTTCCCTCGCCGTCCGCAGGAGACAGCCCCAGCTCACAGTGAGCTGGGCCAAGCTGTGCCACCACGCCAGAGGTGGCTCTCCTGGCCAAACCTGTCCCTTGCGTCACTTCAACAGCACCACCGTGCAGTGGGCAAGAGAATTTCCTGCACGAACACCATTGCCAGGAGACATCCCCAACCCCAGACCCACCAGGCAAAGATCAAGGCCGGATCCAGAGCGCAGCGTGGATTGGATGGCAATCCCCCCGGCAGCTCGGCGATAGCATAGCTGGTGCGATGGTCAGCTCACCAGGATGCCGAACTGCCCGCCGGGCCACGGCAGGTGGTGGCAGGGCTGAGGAGAGGGAGGGTGAAAAAGCATCAGCTTTTAAAACCAAGGGTTTGGCACCGTGTGCACTTGGCTGCCGGGTGGTGGGGATGGTGTGGGTGGGTCTGTGTGTTCTGTCTTGTTCTATTTTTGCTCGCAATGTGTCATTTTGGGGGAGGTGAAACCTTTAACAATGCACTGTCGAGAAGCAGCCGATCTGTTTTCCACTCCTAAGAGCCACACCGCACGGCTGCGCCATCACCAGTACCAAAGCCGTTCGCCTCGCATGGGGTCAGACCCCCGACGGCCGCGAGAGGGGGCCGGGACCCGAGGAGAGGTGGCGGTGTCACCAGGAGGTGCCGCTCAAGCGAGGCTGGCCGAGGCAGAGCTGGCCCTGGCATGCAGGCTGGATGTCTGAGGGTTGAGCCGCACGCCGGGCCCCGTATATAGATTTCTGGGCATTTCTTATTCCAGGATTTCCAGCTCCATCTGTTGGTGATGCAAGATGAACCGAGTGATGCGGAAATGGTGACAGAGCAGTCCTCTCCTCTGCGGACACTCGGCTGAACGCATTTCCGTCCTCAGAGTGCAACAGCTCCAGCAGCAGCTCTGTAAAAGCAGCGCCGGACACAAGAGCAGAAACCAAACGCCAAAGAAGTTGGTTTAATGTTTTACATGAGGAGAAGTAGGGCCGCTCACCGAGTTCCTCTTTACTGAGGATTTGTGGTGCAAGAACGCAAAAGTTGAGGAATAGATACAGCAGCAGGGGAGCAGCCGTCCATCAGCCCGATGCTGAAGGGGTGCAGGACGGGGCAAGCATCATGGGAAGGAGTTAATACAGGCCTAACTCCAATGGACTTTTGTTTTCTCCATAAAAAGAAGAAAAAAATCCCAAGGATTTTCAGAACCACTTAAGGAAACCAATCCTCTCAGCTGGAGCATCTCAGCTTTCCGATGCCCTCTCAGGAAGCAAGCGGATGGAAGTGCAGGATACCAGGCTTTTGCAGAGTCAGGCACGCCACCCTGACAGCTCAGCATCCGCCGCTGCCGGGACCAGGGACCTGCCTCAGCCGGCGCTGGTTCTCTGGCCGAGCAGACCGCTGAGCTCAGGCTGGGGGTCCACACTTTACCGGTGGCACCGCCGCTGCTGAGGGCTGGTACTGCAGATACCCTCCAATCACTTGGCATTCACAGAAAGCTTCCTCCGGGGCTGGCACTGCTGTCTGCTCTTAGTCAAGGTGAATTATTTAGGCAGCTTTAAGGAAAACGTGTCAAGCCAGTTAAGTGATGCAAATGCGGAGGCGAGTGGAAAAGAGAAACAACCTCAACAGCTGAAGCTGGGCAAGCAGGACTGGCCGAGGCCGAAGAGGATGATGTGGGGAGAAAGCCGGGCTGGTGCTGCGAGACAACCAACCCGGTGTACATAGAAATGGAGACCTAGACCCGCTGCCTTCTGCAAAGTGCTCCTGAAGGAGGTATTTGTAACAGTCGTACCCTACCTGCGCTCTGCCATCAACAACATATCCCACCAGGTCCCACAAGCACATCCCAAGCGCAAAAGCAAGCCTCTTCCCTCTGCGAGACCTTCCTCCGTTTAGAGTGGGGAACACAGAGGGGAATGGTGTTGTACGGAGCCACCCTGCCAGCAAACAGCAGAGAAAAAACACCCCAGCTCTGTATTTTAACCACTGTCAGAGGCCCTGTGCAATGCATGAAACCTTCTTCAAGCTTGAGAGGTTGCCAAGAATGGAAAGATCTCATTAAGTAATAATGAAGTTCCGAGCAAGTAGGAAAAGAAAATCAGGCACAACGTGTCCACGTGCGTAACCCAAATAAGCATGCAGCGAGCGGGGCCTTCCAGGGAGATGCACTGCACGTCGTCAATCCAGCCAGCATTTATTGCAATGATCAGATGTTTGGATCAAGGCTGTTGCTCTGTGACAGCAGCCTAGAGCGAGTGGCGTCCATCAACATAATTAATCCGGTGTCCCCGGCACTGCAATGACTCAAGGAGGCACCGGCAAATTCAGGAAGAGAAGCTGTTGCTTCAGCTGCTGCAGGCTGCCGCGCTGCAAGACACCCAGCACCGTAGCGGGGCTGCAGCCGAGGGCTTTTCTCCTCTGACTCGGTTGGAAACGCCTGCCCTGGGGTGGGTTTCTCTGAGCCAGACGCCTCCGCTGCAGCTCCTAGTGCCAGTGTTGGCAGGACCCGAGGTGAGGTGGAAGAAGGGCCCTACCTCCTGCACGCCCCGGCCCCGCCATCTCTGCCTCGCCCAAGGCAGCAGCATTCAGATCTTCCTGTAGCTCACAGCCGGCATTACTTGGCTCAAAGCATCTTGCTGGGCTTCCCAGCAAGTGGGGATGACTATGTAGAGGAGGACGAGAGGAGCATTTGCAGTCTGTCTCCCCAAAACCGCTGCAATATACTCAGCTCTGCTGCTGCAGGTAGCACAGGGATGCTGGGAACTAGCGCTGTGTCAGCAGCCACGATCCTCCTGACCCACCCAGGCTCCTGCTCCCGTCAGACCCCTGGCAGCCTCCAGGCCTTCACATGATCATAAATCCCCTCTCCCTCCTGGAGAAGCACCCCGGACCACACCTGCATCCAGCCTTCCCAGTGCTAACGGGGCTGCACGCAGCCCACCGGGGTGGAAATCATCGCGGGAGAAGCGGGGCGAGGGCCGGCTGAGCTGCACAGGCAGCAGGTGGATGGCAGGGCTCTCTCCGCATTGCTACGTAAAGGCCACGTTCACCCAACGGCACCGACACGCACACTGGAATACAGATTTCCAGAGCTCCTGGCTCCCAGCCCCCTGCTTGCCAGCAGGACCACATGAAAGCTCAAAGCCACCTCGAGCCACGGGAAGGTCTGTAAACCCTGTACAGCTTCCGTCAAGCCCCAGCTCGAGCTGGACTACAGCCAGAGGGAAAAAGCCACAGCTTTTAAGATTAATTTGAACAGGGTCATACGTGCCGTCTGCTCCTCGGGGTCCCAACACGGGTGCTGGAGCAGCTGCGCAACAGGTAGAGAAGCCAAAAGTTTAACCTCTTCGGAAAGCTGCATTTCCAAATCTGCAGGGATTGCGTGTGTGGAAAATACCAGGTTTGTGCTCCTTCTGCAAGCAAGCTGCAAAGAAGCCTCCCCCCCACCTCCAGATCTAACATCTTTTGGCATCAAAACATCAGGACCGTTGCATTTCGTCTCTCTTGGTTTTGCCTGAGAAGCACCGAGGCAGGGGGAACGTTTACTGTGGGCTCTCGGCACCTTCGCTGAGGTCCTGGAGGCACCCAGTGTTTCATAAAGGCTCCCTTTGTACAGAACACTTCAGTTAATTAGGTCTCCGGCAAAGCATTAAGCAAGCTGAATACCAAACCCTTCCCTCTTACAGCTCAATTCACACCTGCAGTCAACAAGCCTCCGGATCCACTCCGATCCACTCCGCTGCTCTCCAGCTGTCAGCAAGCTCCAGCCCCGAGAGCAGCAGTGGCCTGGACTGGGTCCTGGGGCCCTCCCGACCCTCAGGGTTTCTTCCAGCCCAGATATGTTTGGGTTGCTGGGGGAGAACACCCCAAATCCAGTTTTGGAAGGTCTCCTTCACCCCCAAAGTGGACAGAAGTTCATCAGTGGCTCCCCAATTGCCTGCTATCGTGGCCTCAGGACTCCCGAGCACACACCTCCAAGGCTGCAATGCACAGCCTTGGCGGTCCTGCTCTTAAAAAAAGACTGAAAAATGGAAGCCAATGCCTTTCCCCGCACCCCCAAAACTCAGGCACACCCCGGCCAGGCTGTGCAGCCCGGGCTCCAGCCTGTGGTGCCCACCGTCAGCTCTACAGGAAAGTCTCCTCACCTTCAGGAAGCCTCAGAGCTTCGGCTCATCACCAGGATGGGACCAACGACGAAAACCAGAGCGTGTCAAGACACTTTCCCCCTGAATCACACTGTATCATCAAGCCCGGATGATGCTGTGGGGAGAGGGGGCCATGGCTCCCATGTACGAGGTGCCCAACATACCACCTACATGAGACGACGCCTTTACTGCCCAACCCAGCAGCCAAACAGCGAATCCACCCAACCCGCAGCAGCTGGAGTCCCACCAGTCCCACCACACAGGACCAAGACGCTCTGCCCCTCTTCCTGCCAGGTGAGAGGCTTGCTCTTTTCCAAGCTCGCGCTCCTCAGGGGAGCTTTTAGCCTTCCCTTTCGGTTTCCAAGTTATTTATGGAGCCATTCGACAGAGCCAACTTACTGACATTAGGCGAGTTTAAATGCCACCGCCAGCTCGCAGGAAAGCTTCGGAGCATCATCACCAGAGGGCTAGATTTCACTACTGCTGGGATATTTAGGTCAAGGACAGCAGGACACGCTACTGTTCAGAAAAGTCCCCTGGGATCTTTATTGTTTGCACAGAGCTTATACAACCTTGGGTTTCAGAGGTCTCCTCCGAGAGACCGGGCTGGATTCAATTATAGCTCCCCCGGAAAAAGGGGATAAGGCCAAAGAAATCCAACGGGACTGAATTGTGGGAGCAGAGCACAAGGTGGCCTCTCAGACCCCCACACCACCAGCACGACCTGGCCCAACCTCTCCCGACACCTGACGGCACAACGGGGCCATGCTGGACCCGCACGCTCGTGGTAGTTTTCCACATTATGCCGCTTCCTTTGGTGAACAATGTGATATTAAAACAAGCAAACAGATATTGCTTTTTTAAATATGAATCAGGCACACGCTGTCCCTCGGCCTCCAGCCCTGGGATTTTCTGCTTGTTAAGAGAAAAATTTATAGGTTTTAATTTAGTTATTTTTGGTCCCGGGTCCTAATTTTGGAGCTCAGTACCTTGGTAGGGCAACCAAAGCCCCAAGCGATTCAGTGCGTGACAGGGGAACTGGCACTCCGCTGCTGATCTCAGCAACCCAACCGGAGGAGTCCGATTCCCCATGAAAGCGCTGGAAAATTGGGCCCTGACTGATTCCTCATCAGCTGCAAAAGGCTCGTTACAGTCGAGGGCTGCACCAGACAGAGGGCTGGGGGGATCTCATCCTCAGCTCAAGCGTTTCAGCCTTTTGAAAAGATGCTTCCCAAGCAGTTGAGTTTTCACCGCTATGGGAGAAGGCTTACGTATTAAAATAATTCTCCCAGCGGGAAGCCACGGCCTCTCTCCATTGCAAGAAGAAATACCCCGCTTGGCAGGGAGGACTTAACTTAAAGAGAAGTTTCCCCGCTTCCCCCAGGATAACCTGGACACATCCCTCCTAGAAACCAAACACGAGCAAAACAGCCTTTGTGTTACACGGCGAGCCAAGGACGCGCTGCCTTTCCTCTCCTGGGCTCGTCAGAGGACGGAGGTCTGGCCAACACAGGGCTTTTGAGCAGCAAGGCTTGAACGAAGCTCATGTTCCCAGCCGGCATGGGCTGCAGCTCCCACCTGGAAAGCTGGTCATCAGCGTTGGGGAGCGCTGGGAGGGGAGGAAAAGGGTTTGAGTGATGCCAGTTGACTGGGGGGGGACCATGCGGCTGGAAGAGGGTTTCCTGGCCCCACGGGACAGCGGCAAAGAAATGGGAAAGGAAGTGGAGAACCCTGATGGGTTCACAACACACAGAGCATGGAGACGGCCCTCACCGCCCCAGCATCGACAAGGAACAATGGAGGATCATGTAGGACCAGGAGGAGCACAAGGATGCTTAAGTGAGAAACAACCAAGTAAATGAGGACTCTTCAACCTAGAAAGCAGGTTGAAAGGGGAACAGAACATGACGGGAAAACCTCACACAGGGTGGAGAAGGGAAATGGGGAAGCGCTCGCTGCCTTTCTACCTGCACGAGGGGGTTCAAAAGCTGCATACAGCAGCTGCATGGCAGCAGACCTGCTGCTCGGCAGTGGATCTGCTGCAGGACGCTGCCGTGGAGACGCCAGGTGCGTGAGGGCTGAAATTCAGAGACAAAAGGAAAAAAAAAAATCCACTGAGAGACACGAAAGACCAAGTGCTCGCACTGGCTCAAAAGCCACTGAGCCGCAATTTGCTGGCGGCAGGGGGAAAACATGAAGTATCACCGCACGCTCATTCTGTTCTTCTCCTCTTCCTCAAGCATCTGCCGCTGTTGGAGACAGGATACGGGGCCAGATGGAGCTCGGCTGTACCAGGTCAGGCCGTTCTCCGGAGGCCTGTCTGGCTCCTGCTCGTGACAGGCCTTGGCCGCGCCGGGGGAATCCCCCGCGCAGCCCTGGGTGCCTTGCGGCACCTCTGCGCAGCTCACGTGCGCGAAAGGAATCGGAACCAGGACAGACTCTCCCTTAAATATGGATCAGGATCAGCTCCGTCTTTCTGGGTCAGGCTGGAAGAACAGCACGGACTCTGCGGTGAGCTCACCAGGAAAGCCCACAGGGACATTGGGGAAGAAAACCAGTTTAGCTGGCTTCTGGTCTGGACTGTCCAAGACAGAGACTGCTGAACAGGAACATCCACAGGCTCCCCTCCCTTCCCCTGCCTGTTCTCCTGGAAAAGACTTGAGAGGACAAAGCTTGGGACAATGCTGCCTCCGAGTCAAACAAAACTGGCCTCAAAGCCAGCAGCATGCAGCAATATACCTCCTCTCCACAGCCCTGCTCCTCTGCTGAGGGTGACCAGCAGTGAAATTCTCCTCCCCAGCGCCCCAAGAGAATGAAGCCACGCCAGAAAGCCCATCCTGCAAGCACCTCACAACGAAAAAAATCCATCTGGGCTTCCGGCAAAGCCAAGCAGTTGCTAAGTCGAATTAGATTCACACAGGAGCCTCATGGAAATTTCCCAGAGCGCTGCTGTGTCATCTTGGAGATGCTCCCCAGCGTGCCCCGCAAAGGGTTAAGCCCAGGCTGCATGGGCTCCGGGGATGGAAGCGGCCGCTCTGGGGAGAGGAGAGAGCTGGAGCCTCAGAGAAGTCAGCTCGCCAGATTAACACATTTCAGTTCAATTCTGCTCTGCCTCTCGCTAGGGACAGCAAGCTAGAAAGTACACAAGTGATTTTTGTAGGTCACCGCCGAGCCCACTTACAGGGACGACAGAGCAGGGAGCGGGCAGCTGGCCCCGAGGCAGAGCTCACCTGGACAGGGTGGTCAGCGTGGCCGGGGCTCTGCTGGCCAGCAAGGGCCAGGACGGGGCGCAGGCAACGCTGCTGCCCGTTCATTCCCTTCCCCGGCACAGCTGCACTGCACGCATAGGGCGGTGGGAGTCTCTTCACCAGGTCACACACGGCAAAAGACCGGCAGGGTCTCCTTCAAGGCCCGACCAAGGCAGTGGTGGAGCCGCGAATCGCCCCCTTCTCACCACAGTCCCCTCCTACAGTCTCTTCTTCCCTCTCCACGCCGAAGGAGGTGAACAGTCGGGCCATGGAGGCCCCAGGGTTTCGTTCTGCTTTGGCTCAGCAGTGCGAGTCACCGTGCCAAGTACCCCGGCAGCAGCTGCAAACCTTCCCCAGGGACGAGGTGCTGCACGTCCTCCTCGGCACGCCTGGCGCTCACTGGTGCTCCGTGTCCCGCTGGTCCCGTTTCGAGCCCCGGACACACTGTGCACAGCAAGGCAGCCCGACCTGGGGCATTTGGGTGCCACGGCTCCACGCCAGCCTGCTCCAACCCAAGCCGTGGCTCTGCTCAGGCAGGGGAGCAGAGGGACCAGCAGCTCCGCCAATGCCCCGCTGCCTGGGGGGAGGCAGGAGCCAGGCTGGAGTTGCCTGGGGGTAACCATCATCTTTTGTGGGAACCCTTCAACGCCTGTCCACCCCTAAAGATCCATCTCCGGGAGACCTCCCCGACCTGACAAACTGCTCTTTCCAGCAGGTCGTTCTCCCAAGTCCAAGATGGTCTCTAACAGAGCACCCCAAACAGCCCAGAGCTGCCCCATCCTGAGCATGCCTGGCCGGAGCACCCAGAAGAGACGCAAAAGCTGGATGGAGAAATATATGAAGGTGAGGCATTCACCATCACACACAGGCTTCCAGAGCTGCCACTCCTAACCTCCTGCCACCACCTCTTGCCCGCGCACAGAGTAACGCCTGGGATAGGGCTCACGGGACTGAGGGAGGAGAGCTTTCCCCTCCATTCATACTTGGAGAAAGAAGGAGCAGAGGGGAAGCCAGGAACCAGAGTCGGAAAGCACAAGCCGAGCGCCCAGGCCGGGCTGCGCAGTGCCACACGTGGGCTGCCGGGCTCTATTTTAAATGCTGTGTGGCAAATATATGCAGGATGAAATCCAAGCTGGGGGAAGGGGAGGGTGCTGGGCGGCAGAGGTGTTCAAAATTAGGAGCTGAGCTCAGGCGAGGATGGCTTCTGGGAGCAGATGGGGGAAGAGCCGGAGCCCGTGTGAGATGTGCAGCTGCAATGCCGGCCCCGGCCGTGTGCTCCCGGGATGAACAGCCCCGTGGTGGGGGGTGCAAGGGGGGCACACTCCCCTCTGCCCTCCTGGCGAGGTGGGGAGAGCACGAGAGACACGACGGCCGGGGAAGGATGGCAAGGACGCCCAGGGCAGCTGCAAGCCAGTCTGAGGAGCCGGCTTCTTCAGCAGCATGAAGGAGACCTCTGGTCCCCCTCGGCACAGCTCCTGGCATGCAGGTCACCCCAAAGACACCCCAATCCTCAGCGTGTTTACGGGGCAGCCTTCCTAGCGAAGAGGAACTGCATCACCTGCGTTTCACAAGCAGGGAAGGTGAGGGATGTGGGGAGACCTGGCCGAGCCCCTGGCAGAGCACGGAACCAAGCCCTGTTACCCTCCTCACCTGCGGGCAATCCTCCACACCCGCGGGCAATCCGCTTGGGGCACTTATTACGCTTGATTCTGCTCTCCCCTTCCAGATCGACCCTGAAAAAGCTGCTACCATCTCGCTGCACTTCGCAAGATGCTCACGAACAGCACCCCAGCACCCGGGCGCACAGCAAGGCTCTGATGGGAGCTGGCAGATCTGGGATGGTACCTGCCCTACATTTACGGAGCAGTCAGGTTGACAGGATGAGCGAGTTTTTATATAGACTTTGGTGGCAGCGGTTTTCTTCACCGGCCGTGGAGCCGGGAGGAAGGGAGATGGAAAATATTTTCATTTAAGCTCTTTTCTGCATTCTTGCTGCCGGAGTTGTGCATTATTCATGCGCCCCTCGTAACCAGGCTGGTGGCTCTGGGTTTTGCTCAGAAGGGGCTGTGCAGAATTAAGCAGCCGCTTCAATTATTAATAGTCTGTAGCGGGGTGCTCAGGACGCCCGTTCCTGGTCCCCGCTGCCTTTCGGGGGGCTCCAGTGCCCCCCAGAGGCACAGAAACCAACTACAGCCGTTTGACAAACCTGTTGGCTGCTCTGCCCTACTTAGAGCCCGCAGACACCCTGTTCTCCTGGCCTGGAAACCACCGGGCTGCAAAGCCTTGCTGGACGGGTCCTCCGGCTCCCAGTCTCACCCATCACGCACCCAAACTGGGCAGGCGCCAAGGGGGCTGTGAGTGTTTTACGCTGCCAGTGCATTTGGGGCAGTGGGAGCAGGCACAGGCAGGAAAAGGAAAGGGAGAAAAGCCCGCTGGGCAGGGCAGAAGCCACAGGGGCACCTGTGGCACTTTCTTTTCACAGCTAGACTGGCAGGAGAGTTGCCACGCAGGGCTTTGCGTTCAATGCCACGTCTGCAGGCTGCAAAACAGTATCCGAGTGTCTCAAGTCTGTCAGGGGCCACTCTCTGGCTGTGCCAGGACAGACGCTCGACGGGTGGAGGACGCAAGGGCTGGGCTTTGCACCCAGCTGAGCACGCGAGACCAGCTCTCCCCACCCGCAGCAGAAACCATCCCCATCAGACACGTCCTGCCCCCGCACCAGCCCTCAGCTTCCTTCCTAATCCCTCCAGTTTCCTTCCTGCAGCCTTGACATCTGTTTTCAGGCAGCTAAATACCACTTGCAACAGCTGCTGCCCCCACAACAAAAGGCCCGAGTCGAAATTTCATGTGGCAGAATGCAACAAACGTGGACTGCGAAGGGGCACAAGCAGCCAGCGCTCAGGCCAGCCCCAGCTCCTTCCCGCCCGCGGCCTCACATCTCTCCTCCTCCTTTCCATTTAACTGGGCTGGAAACACACAGGTCAGCGCCGTGGCTGTGCAGGCCGGCCGCAGAGACCTGCCAGCTCTAACAGAGCTTTTTTTGGCTCGTTAATTTTGCGCTGGGAGAGGTGTCAGACTGACAGCCCTGGGGACAATCTTTCTTTCGCAGGACAGCTTTGGCACAGGCAGCAGAATGTGGCTTTTCAGGTGATTTCATTTTGGGCTCCTGGCTTATTTTTATCCTGAGGGATGTGTGTCAGACCGGTGGAATTAAGCACGAGTCCTTCTCCTCCTCCCCATTGGATCAAGTTACTTGGTAGGCACTTTGCCCGGCGCAGCCAGCACCCTTCCCCTTCCATCCAAGGGCTGCCACGCTCGGGCCCTCCTCTCTACCACCGCCTGGAGCCGAGGCTGCAGGCTCTGACTCCGCCACAGTCCTGCCACTTATTGTTCCACCGCCCCCAAGACTTTGGTCCTCAGACCACCCCTTCCACACACCAAGGGCTGACTGGGCTCCAAATCCTCTCTGCCTTTCAGGGGCATCGGCCATCCCAGTCCTTCCAGGACTTGGGGCTCTCCCAGGAAAGCCTGCTTCTCTCCAGTGGCTTGCTCTCACCGCTGATGTGTCTAAACCTGGCCCAGAGGACAGGGATCACTGTCCCACGCCATCCTCCTCGTCAAGCACCAGTGGGACAGCGGGGACGGACTGCAGCGAAGCCCCACGTACAACCAGGAAAGCAGCGGTGAGCAGGTGGGGGACGGTGCGGCCATTGCGTGGGGCTCCGACTACGAGAGACACCAGGGAAGGAAGTTGGAGACGGCGGCGTGCCACGGCCTGCTCGCGGCATCCCTCCCCGAGGAGGCAGAGCACTGACTCGGGCAGCGAGGAGACACAGGAGCTTGAAACTCAACCGTGTGTGAGGCCCCAAGAGAGGGTGAGACAGCTTTGCCTCGGCTCAGGGTCAAGGTGACACCCAGGGAAGGACGAGCGAACCCTGCACAGGTAAGCGGTTCATAAAGGCCATGCCGGCCTGCTGGAGCTCACCTCCCGCTGCTCAGCAGACAGAGCCGAGCTGGAAGATCAGAAATACCCTGGAAGGACTTTGAAACAAGAACTTTTTTGTAAAAACCAAGGCTGCTTAGCCCCGCCTGAAAGCGACTGAGTCTGGGAAAAGAACACAGCTAAAGAGAAGACTCTTTGCAGCGCTTGATTGATCTTCAAAGTTGGTTCTGCTCTGAGCAAAAGGTTGGGCCAGAGACCTCCAGAGGTCTCCGAACCCATTTTTTTGCCACGCGTATTTGATGCTGCGCCTGGCCTTGCTGCCTGCCACACAGCCAGGCCTGCCCACACCGACTCACAGGTATTGCGGGTATCTATGCAAGCTCCTCGCCAGCTGCCTGGACGACTCTCAGTACACAAGGGGAGTCCGGCACTGAATTTCCATGAGAAAAGGGTTACAGGATGGTGCCTGGGTTTCCCAGAGTTGCAAAACATCAGACAGGACCATCAGCCCAGCTGCGCTACATCGAGTGCCAGAAAAGGGATGCTGCTCACCGCAGCCAGCGCAAGGAGAAGCCACACGGACCAGCCCAGCTCTGCGGGGCTGCGTACAGGGATGTGCCACCTCCCCTGCTCAGCGTGGAGGAGACAAACCCCTGCCCTTCCGTGGGGAATTACACGATGTCTCCGGCCACAGGAGCCCACAAGGGAAATCCTCACAGCCTCCCGAAGGGCTGAGTGCCCGCAGAAGAGGGACACCCCGTCCAGAAAAGGACAGCAAACACCACCTCAGTGTTTTTGCCTCCCCCCTGCCAGGAGCACAAAGAAAGTAAGAGACCCTTACGTGGGCACTTCTGCTGGCCGGGGCTCTGCCAGGGCAGCGGCCCCCGGGGGCTCTGCCGACACAGGACTGGGGGCTGCGTCCCGGGCTGCGGCCGACTCCTGCGTCCCTGCAGCTCCCCCAGCATCTGGCGCTGGGACGTGCTCTGCTGTTGTCTCCACCTCAACCTCCTGAGCTGCAGGGGACAGTTTCACCCTCTCAGCGGCTGCGGCAGGGCCCCCCCCTTCTTCCTTAGCTTCGCCTCCAGCTCTCGGCACCTCTTCTCATCATCCTGCCGGGCCATCCGCTCAAAGACTTTGAATGCCTGAAAGATAAAAAGCAAACCAAGCGGGTAGTCAAGCTGCCAAGCTCTGCCTGAGAAGCTGGGGGAGAAGGAGGGGAGAAGGAGAGGAGAAGCATCGCACGCTTGGGGCACTTATTACTGTCCCTCCCTCTCTGGACACCACACATCCCCCACTCCCTACACTGAGTAGCTTCAATCACCAACGAAACCAGCCGCCAACTATTTCAAAACTCAGGCGGCCACGTTAAACACACCTCAGGAGAAAGCCCGAGAGTTCCTGAGAGCTGCACTGAAATAGTTGAAAACCCTCTGCCGCTGGGAAAAGGGCTGGTTACTCCAGGGAAAAGCAACGAGCTCCGACTCCTGGCTGGGAAGGGGCTTCGAGGGAGCCGTCACCCCTCAGCCTCCCCTCGCCCTGTGTTCCAGCGCTCACCGAGGGGCCGTTTGTAAGCCCGAAGCTCAGACCGAACCTCCGAGGCACAAATGGGATGAACTACCCCAGGAGACGCTGGAGGACAGTTTACTTGTGCTGGCTGAAGCCTGAACGGACTCAGAGCTCTCTTAGCCGGCACAGGAGAAGCACAGTGACCTCATGTGGGGTTTTGAGCCAGAACTGATTGATTCAGGCCAAAAACATGCATTTGCTCAAAGAAAAGACATCCCTCCCCACACCCAGAGGTGTGGCAGGTGAGAAGGTCGCTGCCCAAGCCAGCGGCAGCAGGAGAAGATGTAATCCCACCCTGCAGTTTGCTTCTAGCTGTGCCCGTCTAGTGCAGGCTGGAGGTTAAAAGTTAAACCCACAACTGCGGGACGCAGCTGAGGGAGGCACGGCCATCTGGGACCTGCGCCTGCTCTTTGAAGGAGCTGAAGCTTCTCCCACCCAAGTGCCAGGCTATTTGTCACTGTAAACACGTGCTGGAAAGCAAGCGAGCCTCAAACGCAGCCCTCTCTTGCTTCCCGGGAATATTTCAGAGCCAGCTCCAGTGCCTCCAGCGGGAGACCGACCCTAAGCCGCACACTGGCCCGCAGCACCACTTGATCGAGTCCTCCTCTGGGCACAGGACGTGTAAGGCAAACGGACGCGGCGCCGGGAGGCTCCTCAGGGCAGAAGCAGCTTTACCGTGGTGCGTGCTCGTGCCCCTCACCCCAGGCTTCTTCCCCACGTGGGGACCAGCCTACGGGATGAGGACGCAGAAGAGGCGAGTGCCGGGCATCATACCCACTCTGTCTGCCTCTTTCTTTGCAATCGCTTTTACTCCGCGCAAAGCCACAGTGCCCGTCCCCTGCTCCTTCTCCCCAGCCAAAGCCACAGCTCAAGCCAGCCGCGCGCAGAGCGACAGCTCGAAACCGTGTCCTTCCCCTGGGCTGCAGCCAAGCCGGGTCAGGGGATTAATCCCTTCCGAATTGCCCTCCATGCCCTCCCTTCGCTCCAGGTCCCCACGGGTGCAGCTGCGAGGCCACCCTGGCCAACACCTTTCCGGGGAAGGAACTCTGCGGCCGCAGTGCTGCGCCTCCCTCCTTGTGCCTGGGCCTGAAACGGTCCCCGGCGGGCACACGAGACACCGTCACTGCCCCGCTGCTGAGCGGTTTGGGCTCCGCGCTTTCCCCTCTGCAGCCTGAGACCTCCGTGGGCTCCCCACTTGCCTGCAGAGCCCAGTGCGCTCCCACAGCAGGGCCTAACCCTGGGACACGGGGGCCAGCGAGGACCCCCTCATGCCACGGACCACCACAGGGAGAGGGGCAGGGATCTCCCGTCAGCCTGCCTGCATCACCCCCCGCCCTGCCAGGCCTGGGAAGGGAAACTCGCCCGGTCCGAGCAGAACACCACCCCAAATTCAGCCTTAACCCTAGTTTTATGAGCTCGTTTCCTCCCTGCTAATAAAGATTAATGACAGGCTGGAAGAGCCCTG
>NW_009215267.1:0-1191 GCF_000690835.1 Fulmarus glacialis
TATATACATCCCGTGGCCATAATGCACAGATGAATAGGCTGGTAATTGTCATTCCCAGGCAGAAGAGCTCGGAGAGACTGGTTTAACTGGGGAAAAAAAAAATTAAAAATCCCTTTTTTCTTATTTTTCCTGGAATGGGAGCTCTGCTGGGTAGGAAGAAATTGCATTTTCTCTCCTCTCCCTCATCCTCAGTCTCATAAAAATACGTCAGGAAAGTTGCAGCACCCCTAATTTACGCCTTCGCCCAGCTCCTTTGGGGGTCACAGCCCCGACCCCCCAGCGCTGTTCACCCCCGCCGGTGCCTTCCCCGCCGTAACTCAACCAGCAATGATTAGCCAAATAAAATTTCCATCTGTTGAGGACTTTCCGGGATTTATTACCAGCAATAAAACCCATGCGAGGCGAATGATGTATCCGAGGGGTAAGTGCCTCCATTACGAGCAAAAGTGACTTTTAAATAAGGTTACAGGCTGCCTTATCAGCCTGAAAAATCCCGTTTCGGACTGCCTGGAAGGGGCATCCTCTAAACCCTGGGAAAAATCCTGTTGGGAACAGCTTTCCCAGGGTGGATAAATGCAGGGAATTAATTGCTCCGGGCTGGTGGAGGAGGTTTTGGGTGCTGGGATGCTGCTGCAGCTCTGGGCTCCCTCGGGATGCGGCACCTTTTGGGACCGGAGTTTGCGAAGCACGCCCACGAGCATCACTTCGTCCCCTAAATCTGCTTTCCCTTCAACGCAACTCAAGGAGCTGGCGTCCTTCGCTCATCCCTTTTGCTTATCTGCCGTGATTGAAGCTGCCGGGGTTGGACGTGCAAACCTTCACCCCCCTCTTAATTGAAGCGGAGGGTTAACGGCTGTGGCTTTTTGCACGCTTTCCTGGCGGGGAAATGGCTGCCTGCTTAAAAAAGATGGGATGCGGAGCTGTTTTCCCAACCTCTTCTTGCTCTAAACGAGCCGGTAGCAAAATGCGATGCCCCAGAAGGGCGACTGGATGCTCCCGTAAAGCCTTTTGAAGGGAGGAGGAAGGATTGCATGCGGCAGGATGGGTGCCAAGGTGCAGAGCCTGTTGCAGGTGGATGGCTGGATGCTAAACCCAGCTGTATTGCAGGGGGATTTGCTGCCCTGCAGGAAAAAAAAAAAAAAAAAAAAGGGATATTACAAACTGCAGCTGCATCTCCGGCTTATTTTCCCT
>NW_009215267.1:1616-5737 GCF_000690835.1 Fulmarus glacialis
TGCCCAGGGTCTCTCCAACGCGGGCACGTTGCATCTCGGTTTGCCGGCAGAAAGGACTTGGGGACGCTTAAATTCCCTGGGATGCTATTTATTCCTTGAGATTTAGCAGCGACCGGAGCAATTCCTAGCCCTACACCTTTATTTTCTCACCTTTGCGACTGCTGAAGGGCAAAGACGCTGCAGCATCCCCCCCGCGGGGTGGCTGGGGGGGGTGTGTTTGGCATTGCAAGGGGGACGGGTAAGGGGTGTGGGATTTGGGGTTCATCCCCCGAGCCTGCCTCGGAGGTATTTTGGCAGTGCGGGGGCTTGCAAAAGCCTCGCTGCGGCTCGGCGCCGACCCGGGTTGGGTTTGGGCGCCCGCCCGGCGCCCGGCTTAGCTGGGATGATGTTCAGACCCCGCTCAATGTGCTCTAATTGCCTTGAAACTGGCTTTATCCTCCCCCTTGAGCCAGGCTTTGCTTTCCCAAAGGAGCCAGGTCCTGCCCAAAACACCGTTTCCTTCGGCTGTGCCACGCACGTCGCTTTTGCTGGGGGTAGGAATGCAGCTGGGGCTCAACCCAGGCTGGGATTTGGGGTTTTAACCCAAAGGGGGTTGGGGAAGAGGGAAAAAAAGGGATAATAAGCCCTGGGAAAGTTTGGAAAACATCCACCCGCCTTCCCCGCCGAGCTATCGGCCCCGCCAGCGCCCTCAGAAAGGTGTTTATCGGAGCTTTAACGTGCTCATGACACCCAAACGGCTTCGTCTTGCATTGCCCTGCCTGGGACATTTCCAAAGCCTGTTTAAGGCAAGCTTTTTGTTTTTTAGTTTATCTCCTCATGGGCAATGGGGAGGTTTCCCTGCGCGGAGATACATTACTGCTCCGTGGGGAAACTGCAAGGAGGAATCTGGGGGTGCAAGGAGCAACTTGGGGGTGCAAGGAGCAACTTAGGGGTGCAAGGAGGAAAAGCAGAGGCTGGTTTTCAGGTGGACCAGAGCCAGGGAACCAGACCGGAGGGGGTTTTGCTAAAAGCTGACCCCTATCACTGCCGTTTGCACATCCCTGAGCCGAGCACGCCGAAATCCCCTTTGCAGAGGGACGACCTGGAGCTTTGCTCGACATTTTTGCAGCTCTCGCTGGCTTTTGTGCCTGCTGTTAGGGTTAAGGCAAGGCCAAGCGCAGCTTGCACGGGGTGAACGTGCTCTCCTAGTGCCGATAGCCACCAAAACCAGCTGCAGGCATCGCTGGGAACAAACGCAGATGAATTTCAGATGCAAAATATCCCCCGCGGCATCTTTGTCTCCGGCTTATAGAGCAAGCAGGGGAGCTAGCGACCCGCTGGGCTGCGGCTTTCGGTATCAAAGCCCAGCTACACAGCTCCGGCACAGAGAGCAGCCGTCTCGATCCTGGGAGCGATGATAAAGAACCTCCAGAAATTCATGTTCATTCGCAAGCTTTCCTCCGGGCTCTGCCCCTGGGGAGCCGGCGTGCGAGAGACATCAAATATAGCAGCAGAGAGGAACAGAGCAGAGGAAATAAGCTCTTGTGAAGCTTGAAACTGAGTTTGGGTTCAGGCTTAGCAAAGCTGCCGGGCAGATCCACTGCAAGGGCATCACAAATGGAGATAGGGGCCCTGGACACTAAATCCTGATTTCTCCACACCCCCCCTTTTTTCAGCTAGGTGCTCTGTAGCAGAGCATCCTCTGCTGCAGGCAAAATAAATACTTGCTGCTAATTGCCTCTGCAGTGCAACACTTATCTCTGAACCTTAATGACGCAACTAACGCTGGAGCAGCGGGACAGACTTGACTTCTGCTCCCAGTTGCCTCCCACCATGAATTGAAGGAGCATCTTCAGCACAACCTCAGCTGACGGCTCTAGTTTTATCACTCACCATTAATTTTTGAGAGACACCTGGCCACCAATAATAACCTCTCCCCAGCTGTTATGACTTCAGCTGGTTTTAATTTAATTAAGTGCAGTAATGAGCATAGATAGAAATGAGTTCCCGTCTTGTGCACCAGTGGTTTGCTCCTCTGGTTCTCCTGTCCCAGGTAATGTGGGGTTTGCAGCCCCATAAGTGGCTCCAAGGGAGGGATGGAGATGGGGGGTTGTCCCCATCCCAATCATTTTTGGTGCCTTGACCAGCTGCTTCTCAAAGCAAGGGGAAGCCAAGATCCGAAGCTCTTATTTTGCTCTTGGCCGAGCGTTTGAACTTGGAAACAGTCACCTTGAGCTGGGCGGAAGGGAAGCAAAACACTTGAGAAATGTCAAAACACAGGCTGTTCAAAAGTAATTTGCTAAACTAACAATTTGGGCTGCGAGAAGAGCCGTGATTGCCCTCTTCAGATATCTTGGATGGGTTTGTTTTTCCTCCTGGCTCCACGCCCTCCAAGCAGGATTTTGGTTTCCGACTCCTCTTCCTCCGAAACTCTGGAGGGAGGGGGAAGGGACCCCAATTTCTTCCCTTTTTAGCCAATAAATAAAGATGCCGGAGCTTCCGTGACCATCTCGGATGCTCATCGGGGATATTTCGCCCTGCTTCAGCCTTGCCCCCAGCCCTTGCGCGGCTGGGGGATGCCTCTTGCAGTGTCATTGGGATCGAGCAACTATTAATTACCTTGGTGGCGACTGCAACCCCTAAGGGGGTGGCCCAGCCCCAGGGCCTTAAATTATCCTAAAAAAGAGGTTTTTCTGCTCCCATGCTTGCTTGCAACATCCCGGTTTGCTGAGCTAGGGCCTGAGCACTTGTAGCTGGCTGTATTTCGCGACGAGGGCAGCGCCGCCTTTTCTACAGCCACTATATAATGTAGAGTTGCTATAGGCACCCTGCCAGGCTCTGAATTTGGGTTGGCAGGTTAATTTTAGGGCAACCCTCACTCCTGACTTGACCGGGGCTATCGGGGCCAGCCGCCGAGGACGCCGTTTAATAACCACACACCCTTTTGACTGCCCAACTTGCTAATATCAGGTGCCATTAAATGGCACTTAAACGCTTTTAACATTTCACCCTGGCACGGCTCAGCTGCTTGTTTGCCCGTTCATGCTGACAAACACGACTAGTCTGCATCCAGCCAATTTCATGGTCTGATTCCTGCGCACAAGCACAATACAATAGTGCCCCCGGCTAAAAATAATGCAACGTACGCTATATTAAAGGCTGATTCATGATGTCTCTATGAAGCAGTTGCTTCGGTACCTTCCATGCGAGGAAAGGGCTGGAGGATGGTGCGATAGCCAAAGCGTAAGCAACTCGTGTGGTCTTGTCCTGGGCTTTTTTTTAGCAGCGATAGAGGGATGCTGAGCAGAGCCCAAGGGTTGTCCTGCTCCTGGCTGCTCTTTTGGAGGACGCATTTGCCACGCAAATACCTTTCTGCTGCCATCCACCGTACTGGCGGGCATGCGGGGAAGGGAAAGTTGGACCTGGGATGCTTCACATCTTGTTTCAACGGGAGCTGGAGCTGCTGGGAAGAGTTTCCCCTTCCCAGGGTAGGATATTAGGCAGCTGTCTTAATCAGGCATCATTGTTTGCAAGAGCTGGACCTCCGCACGCGTTGCTATTCCTGGTGATAGGGCTCTGCCAGCGAAGGTTGCCAAGAGGAGAAGTTGGGTGAGCTGAGAAGTAGCTGCTGCCTTTGGGGAGCTTTGCTACAGGCAGAGGTTTGGGAAAGGGGAAGGGAGGCAACGGGGAGGGTGAAGCCAACCCTGGCCTTCAGCATGGCTCTCGGCGAGCTCCGCTACTGCTGGGGGTGAGGATGCGACCCAGGTTCCTCGCCCAAAGAGGTGGAAAGACGTTTGGTGATGTGCGGCAGGGCTGGTGGCATCCTATGCAGGACCAGCTCCTGCGCTGTAACCCCACGTGGGTCATTGCACTCATGGATGGTCGCAACTGGGACCAGTAAGGCTGGAGAACGGGGCTGGAGAGCCTCACGATACCTCCCTGTTTGCTGACCTTGCAACCCTAAAACACCGGATTCGAGTTCTTAAATCCACCCAAGCCAAGGACCCCCTGGCTAGTGAGGCTCCATGAGCTCCTGGTACCCCTCCCGCAGGAGAAAAAAAGAACTCAAGAATTTATTAGTCTAATTACATCTTCCTAATGCGGTTGACCCCAGCCGCGCGGCGGAGTGCCTATCAACGATG
>NW_009215267.1:5801-9994 GCF_000690835.1 Fulmarus glacialis
CCGCTGGGAGGGCGATGGCAGCGGCGGCGGTGGCTTTGCTTTTGCATCGTGGTGCTGATGCAAAGGGCTGCAGAGCTTTGGGGGTTTGCGGGGAGAGGGGATGGAGGCGCTCCCGATCGGGGAGGGGGCTGCGATGCCTTGGACGGTGGGGGTAACCCCCTTGGGTATGGATTTGGGGGTCCTGGGTTGCTCGCTGTGGTCTCATCCCTGGCTCAGGGATGTAAACCATCCTAATAGGATTGCAGGCTGCGAGCGGCGAGGAAAAAAGTTCTCTCGCAGGAGCCTCTCGCGGAAACAAGGCTTAAACGCTCTTTATGTCGGAGCTTTTTGAAGTCCTTGTCAAAAAAACGACAATTTTCAGGTTGTTAGCCAAAACCCCCCTCCGACAAACCCCAATCTGTCAAGTGGACACGTCCTTTCCCAGCCGCCTTGACAAAGCCGTTTTGATCCGCTGCCGGTGCCGAACTCCAAACGCCTTCGCCGGAGCAAGGTGCTGCCAGTGACACCGGGTCATGCCGCGCGGTGGGAATTTTGGGGGAGGAAAAGAGGGTTGAAAAGGCTGGAGGCGGGGGGACAAAAACGCAATCTCCAGGATAGGATGGGGAGCTGGGGGTGCCCAGGCTGAGGTGGGATGCAGCGGGGCAGGCACCTCCTCAGCAGGGATTTGAAGCCCTGGGAAGGTCAAATCCTGCTCGAGGGGAGGAAAAAAACCTTGTGTGAGAGCAGCCAGGTCCTTATCCTTTGCTAACGGTGATGCTCTGCCCACGTTTGGGGGCGAAGCGTGCCTGGGTTTGCACCCCTGATAGCTTCTTCTGCTTCCTATTAACCCACGTTCGGCCAGAGGTTAATGGGAACTTGAACCCAGGGCTGAACATCGCGGCTTTGCCTCCTTCCACCCCTCTGCAATTAAAGCTGGAGGAGCAAATGAAGACGCTAATGCATTAGGAAAAAACTCGTCAAGGCTGGCATTAGTTCCCCAGCATGGGGGTGGTGGAGGCAGGGTCTGGGGCTGCGTCTCCCCCTTCTCGGCAGCTGGGGAGGGAAAAAAGTGCTTCTTTTTTTTTGGTAACTGCTTTTTTTTTTTTAATCTGCTGACTCGTTTTCAGGGGTTTAAGACTGCAAAGATCCTGCCTGGCTCGGTTTCAGGTTGCCTGACAGGCTATAATCTCCTCTTCTCCAAATAATCGACAATCTCTGGAACAGCACAAAATAGCCATCTGCAACTTTCGGGGGGCTTTTTCTCCCCTGCCAGCCACCGAAGGTGCTAGGAGGGGGAATTTCCCCCTTTTTTCCCCCCAAAAGGGTGTTTGCTGGGGGGTCTTGCTGCACACCGAAGCCCGGGGAGGGTGGATGCATCCTCTGCCTCATGGCTGTTTAACTGGTTTATAATGGTTTTGGGAGGTATCAGTCGGTAGATGCCGGCTCCAAGCCCTGCTCCGGGTTGTGGAATCCAACCTCATCCCCTTTGGCTTGCTGAGAAATGTTCTCCTGAAGGGTGCTTTGGGTGCGGTCCTGGGTGCAGCTCTGCAGGGCAGGATGCGGCCCTTTGGGTTGGAGGATGAGCGTGGATGCTCCCATCCCAGGCCTGGCTGCTTGCTTGGGCTTTGCAGGGGATGTAACAACGCAGTGGCAGTGATGAGTGGCTGTTTTGGCCTTTTTGGGCTATTTTTGTCTCTCTTCTTAAGCAAAAGGGCCGTGGAATAAGACGTTATTGAATTTGCTTCCTCTGGGCTGGTTTCCTCCCGTCTTTATTTCCCTGTCGCTCTGATCTCCCTTGAAACCAGCTTTAAGGCTGGTGGTTGTCCGAGCTTAAACTCTCACAAAGGCTTATCCCTCCCATACTCCCATTTTTGACACGCTTTCAAGCCACGCAACCGCTCGGCGTCTCTCTCTTTCCTAGATAATGAGATTAATTACAGCCAGATTTGTGTTCTTTGCACTGGTTTTTGGAGGAACTGATTCTATATGTTGATGGCTTTGCATTTCCCCTCCTTCTCTCCCCGGCTTTGGGCTCCTTATTAGCTTTGCTTGGAGCTAATTAGTGTCCAGGAGGGTAGAAGATGATGGTGTAAATCTGCGAGGCTGGGAGCTGGGGGGGCTTAGGGGAGTATTTTTGCAAACCATGCTGAGCAAAAAGCTCTTGCCACGCTGGTAGGGGATGTTGGAGCGATGGCCATGCCACTGGGTAAAGCCAACCCGTAACGCTGCTGACCCCATGGCAAACCCATAATGATGCTGAACCCATGACAATCCCGTAATGATGCTGACCCCACCAACCTCGTTGGGGTATGGGACCATGTGCTGCAGCAAACCCTAACCCCAAGCCTCGGGGATGTTGGATCTATGGCTGTGCTGCTGGGCAAAGCCAACCCAACGATGCTGACCTTACGGCAAACCCATAATGATGCTGACCCCACGGCAAACCCACAACGATGCTGACCCCAACCATCCCATCATGGTACAGGACCATGTGCTGCCGCAGACCCTCAGGGATGCAAAACGGTTGGTCGGTGGGACGATGTTGTCCCCACCACACCCTTGACCTTCAGGATGTCCGGGTCCACCTCCAGCCCCATCCTTGCACGCCCTTGTGCTCTACTCACGATCGCCGTGTTCTTATTAAGGCTCAAGCCCGGGCTATTTCTCAGCGCCAGCATCCAAGCCGCGTGCAGCTGGGAGAGGTTAGCCGGTCCATTCATAATTACAGGGCCAGAGCCCGCTTGAACATCAAACCATTAGTCTAATTTGACTATCTAACAAGGAGCTGTGATGTTTTATGCATGGCGCCTAATTTTACCCTCGCAATCTCCTGCTATATTTAACATCATTAATCATTGATTCCCATGGGGCTGGAACCCTGATTAGTGTCAGATGTATTATGGGAGGAAAGGGATTTAAAATAAAACCCCTCGCCTTTCTCCTGTGGGAGATGAAGCTGGTTCATCGGTGTTGAGCTGCCGGTCCTCGGCTCGGTTGAGTCTGCGAACGCGGCTGGAAGAGAACGGTCCTTTGCTGGGCTTTTTGATGATGTTTTTAGGGCAAGAATGGGGAAACACAGGCGATGTGGGACCGTTTCCCCCTCCCTGCTCCCTACCCCCGTCTTATTAGCTATGTTTACATGGCAGGGATGTCAAGCGATTAATTTTTAATGGCTTGGTTTATTGCGAGTTTGAATGGTTTATTGAGTAATTCCCACATTTAAGTGATTAATTCCCCAGGGTTGGGAGCGACTGGTTAGTGTTACATTAATCAGGCCGCCTGGATGCCAAAGGAGGGACGATCGATCAATCCCCACCGCCAGCAACAGGGATGTTAAAATACCTCAAGGTGCAACGAGGTTAAGGGAAAGGAGTAATTAAGGCTCCGAGTCCCCTTTGCAAAGCTGGTGCCTGGCCAGCAGCCATCTGCTCCCGATTTCTTCCTGTTCCCCAAGCAAAACAAGCCCCCCTAATTAATTTGGAGACCCAACTCTTGTAGCTTAGTATGGTTTTGTAGGGTTGGTAGCAAGACAGGGGGTTTTATGTGCACATGGGAGATGTTGCTGCTATCAAATCCTCCAACGCCTGAGCTGAGATCGATGCAAAACCTCCTCAAGGTCGAGCGTTTTAAGTAAATGACACTAATTACGGCGAGACTTCTTCTGCTGGCGCTAATTGCTGCTTGCCGGTGATGTGCAGGAAGGATGGGGGGATGCTGTGATGGTTTAGGGGGGCAACCGGCTTCTGCAGGTGGCTGGTCCTCTGCCCGCTGCCGGCTTCTTGAGGTGATCGCCCATGAGGACGTGCTCTGCCAAAATTGTCTTTGCAATAAAGAAATAGTTGGCAATGTGGGACAGCGGATCGCTTGGGGAGATGCTGAAGACCGGTTCGGTCCATCAGATCTAATTTTTTTCTCCCTGAGCGTGCAGAGATGGAGGCTTGGGAGGCGTCTACCAGCATCTTCCAGCTTGCAGAGATGCCAAAGTCCTGCTTTTCCACCACCCCACTTAGTTTAAGAGGTTTATTTCCCCTTGCTTAGCTCCATCCCCTGCTATTTTGCACAGCGGCAGCTCTCTCCTCTCCCGCACGCTCTTTTTTTCCTCCCCAAGCTGTGCAAAACCCACCTGCAAGGGAGGTGGGAAAGCAGCAAACAGGTGCTTTGCAGGAGAGCTCCCATTGCTCCGGGGCTGGCAAGTAAAACAAATGAGGCGGGTT
>NW_009215268.1:0-13496 GCF_000690835.1 Fulmarus glacialis
AAAATATATATATATTTAATAAGGCATTGTAGATGGCAAGATAAGTAGCTAAGGCAGATGAGAAAAGAAGACATATCCTGTTTATGTCTTTGGTACTCAATTCTTGCCAGATCATTTGCAATTTATTTGCAAAGTCTGCATAACTTTTAAGGGGCTGGGGTGGGGGTTAGGTAGTTGGGTTTAGGGGTTTGGCCATTATAAAATATTGGCCACCAGAATCTGGGAATTTTATTTAGATAACATTGCCTAATTTTCCTCTGATTTATTTCCCATGCTCATACAGAAAGTTAGAACTACTTCATTCTCTTTAGATTGATATTTTCTGGAAGGTCACTATAATTGCCTTCCCTTCATTTGCAATGCCAATAATCTTGTCATTTATCCTATGGTTTTCCACCTTCTAGCTCAAGCAAGTATTAGTAATTATGGTAGAGATTTTAACAGAGGCGCAGTAAACCCGCCTTCCTACGCCGGGGTCCCCCCAGAAGCATCTCACTCACTGGCTAGCACATCTCCCATGAACACACTAGTGCATTGCAAAGGCCACAAAATCTGCCTTTAAATGGTAAAAAACCTTCTCAGGCCTCCAGCTCAGACCCCTTTAGGTGCTTGACCCAGTCTTCTCGTAATATATGAAGGGGAGTTTGCTGGCTGTGGACCTTTGGTGAGGGCCGCCTGAGACATTCAGGAGTCTGAGTGTTGACACAGGGTGGTTTTTTTGCTATCCTATTAGCATGTCTGTCCTTTAATAACATTTTATATTACTTCTCAAATGAGTCTCAAGTTCAGGACAGGTCACATCTTGTTTAATACAGACTGAAACTAGAATAAATTAATACAGATACTTTTTACTCTATTCTAGACTAAGATTGAGATCGCCTGCTTTTAAAATAGAGTCATCTGTCTTTTGATATGATATTGTTCCAGACCATTTAATCTGTATAGTTCCTTCAGAAAACAATATTTCTGAATCCTTAAAAAAACATTCCTGGAACAAGAAGTCATTCCACGTTTCACCCTTCCAGCCTCAGAAATCAACTGTGCTTGTTGCATGTGTGTTTTATTTCGTTTGGCTCATTGTTTCCTTTAGTTTAGAGATCAAAAAGTGAATCTGTACTGTAAAAATAAGGCCTGGGTGGGTCGAAAGGCAAAAAAGGGGAGAGGATGGGGAACATTTCATCATATATGGGTTGTTTCTAACAGCTTTATTAACAGTGTGCTTCAGATGCTTTGCATTAAAACTTAATATAAAGAATGCTGAATGAGTGCCAAAATCAACAGCATTGTTGGATGAATTGTACCACTGCACCCAAGTTCTGATTTATTCTGACATAAAATTGCTTGCCTGCAATTAAAGGTTCATTATTCTACCCTAAGACATAAGTAAACACTGATAATAAGGATTTAAATTATCATAATGGTTTGTATAAATTCTATGATCAATTTTTATTCTCCTAGTTTTATGCTTCTAACAGCCATTACATAGTCATATTAATATTGATAATTGCCACAGGCATACATTAAATACTCTATTTTTGTCTCATCCCAGTATCAGCCTGAACTTACATATAGCCTGACTGTCTTCCACAGTCTGCTCCACCATTTTCTTATTGCATGTTTTTTCTTCTGTCTACCCATCTCTCTTCCTTTGCCCACTAAGTCATGCTACTGTCTCAGTTGTCCTGTGGCTAACATGTATTTTTGCACGGAAAAACAGTGGGCTGAAAGGAAGGACTGAGGAAGGAAAGAAGAGGGAGCTAAGAGACTCCTGAAGAAAAAGACATGCTGACTTTCCAAGTGCCGGAGTGATGACGTAGCTGCTGGAACACATTGGCTCAGAACACTGCAACAGTTTCTTATCTATTTCTGCTGTATTACCACGCATCAGTAACCTCAAAAATTTTTCCTCTTTCTAAAAATTTCCATTTGGCCTCTGATGAACATGGTATGTCCTGGAAGGTTTGAGCAAAAGAAAGTGGTAGCTTTTTGTGTGGACTGAGTGTAATGAAGCCATGCTTTCCCAAAAACAAATTAATTTTTAAGTGCCAAAAGACTTAAACTCTTCCTATTGACTTATTTTCCTGTGATTTTTAAGAGAAATAAACACAAAAGTAAATCTGGAAAAACTACTTAATCAAATGAGCAAAGTGTAATAGCTATTTACCCAATTAAGAAATCAAGAGGCAGAAAATGCCAAAGGTTGCAAGCATAACCTTAATTCAATGAATCTTTTTTCTAGCCATAGCTATTGGTTATTTGGTCAAAATAAATGATGCTGTTCCCTACCCCATGTTTACCGAGCTAACTGCGTAGCTCAAGCAGAAGCCACACGGGACGACTGTTTAGAGATGGTCCCCTCCCACTGCACTGCCTGGAGCAATAGCCCAGCTGTGTCCATGGGACAGGTTAACATTTTGTGTACTAACATGCTAGTCTCTTACTGAAGCAACAGAATATAGGACTTTATGGAATTTAATACATATACATAAAAAATTTAGAATTGAATATAGAATATAGGACTTTACCTACTCTTTGCTAACTGTTAACCATCACAATGTGATTATTAGTAGGGATTGTCACAAACGTTCACGCTTGCAGGTGCAATCCTTGCTAAAAATGTTCTTCGGTGTAGAGAGAACACTCCACAAATCTCAGCATTTGTCTGATGCAGTTTTATGCATGCAATACGTATTCATACTGACTAAAACCACTTATCTCCTCTAGATTATATATCCATGAAATAAAAAACAGTAATTGAGTCTATATTGTCTGTCTTCCAAAGTGCATTTCACCTGTGTGATGGACATAGTGTTTTAATTGCCAACTCAAGAGCTAGGAAGTCAAGAAGTGGCATATTAGGTTTATCCATGTGTCCTTTAATATGTTGTTCTGCATATTCTCAGGTACATAATAGGATGTATTATTTAATTAAATGAACACACCCTCATTTGTCCTCAGGAAAAGTGTACATTTGCAAGTAATGAATGCAAAATATCTAATTCTTATGCAGAATCCAATTAATTCCTGAATGCAATTTGTCTGCATAGTTGGTTTTTTTTTAAAGTTGGCCTAGTCAATTATGGTAATCCAGTAGTATTACTCTGTCTTCACCCTGATATTAAAAGCAACAAGCACCTCATGTTAAAAGAAACTTCTTAATTTTATTTTTCTCCTTGGGAATGTATGTGGTTTGTACTAGATCATAACTGGATATTTGTGAGTCTTGGTTAATTTGTCTTGTCGGTGGCCTTGAGGGGAAAAAAGGAATTTAATCAAATGATTTAATATTATCTAAGCAAGAATTAAGTAACCATGTTCATATTATTCTTATAAGCACTTCAGTTAACCCCAGTGAGACTACTCATCTGAATCAAATGAACAGGATTAAGCATTCCGATCGCCAACTAGTGTCAAAATGGATGTCCATGTAGTCTGAATACTAAAAACTGAGCTAAGGACAGAATTTTGATTCTGAGGATCATTCTTCTAATTTAAATGACTGACAACCCATAAAATGCAAAGGTTGCTTCTGATAATGTAATCTAGCAGTTCATCCAATTCAAAAAGACATTTGTCTATTAACTAGTATGTGAATTTTAGCACTTTGACCCAAGAAATGTCCTTTGATTACACTTGTACAGCACCTAACACACCGGGTTGCAACCTCAAGGCACTCAGTGGCAGTAGTTTTGCCATTAATCACAGAAAGAGATGATTTGCAGTTGAACCAACTGGAGCAGTAAGACCTGGGACAGGGTTATAGCAGAATTCACTAAACCCTGAAAATTCAAAACTAAACTGAGACTTTGTCCTTTATTCATCAGATATCACAAGTTCTTGCAACAGATCTTACATAACCTGCAGCAGATGCTGTAATACATAAACAAATTGTATTGAGCTAAGAGGAAAAAAGAGTTGATGTCTAACTGTGAATGCCTTTACTTCCGTGCATTTGGTTTTACTCCTAAAAAATAATTACGTTTTTAGTGGTGGCTGGTGGGAAAGCAGAGCTTTACAGGAGTTTGGTATCACAGATACATTTTCTACCACGTGCAGATGTTTACCCCTCAGGCAGAAACAACTGCATATTCAAATTGCTGTGATTATTAAAATGAAGTCTCAACCACATATTTGCAGAAGTAGTCTACAAAATTGCATTTAAAAAAAAAAAATTAAGTGCATGATACCCGCCAAAGCAAGCACAAGACTTTCTTCTTCTAGAAGAAATTCTGCATAAAACTCTGGTTTGTTTGGAAGCTATTTTAATCTGCTTTTGTAATTATCTTCCTTTTCTCTTAGTCTACATGTCAGTGCATATCCAGTGGGCCGAATTACATATAAGATCAAAAATCAAGTTCCACTTAATTTCTTTTTCCTTAAAACCAAGGAGACAGTGCAGAGAATCACATTTCACAGGAGACATATCAGCAGAAGGAACTGTAAATGCCAGCGCACATCACCTGTGGCTCAGTATTTCTTCTCCTGTTAAATCTGTCCTGTTAGAAAGCACAAATAATTGTTCAGCTTTGCTTCTCAATGCTCATCAGGTTCTCCAGAAGGATTGCTGCAGCAGTGGATGACGAGCTCAGTGCTCTCAGAGGGGCTGGTGGCACATGGGCTTGCAGGGGATAGCCACCAGGAGAGGAGGGCAGTGCTGGACAGCTGACAATCCAGGCATCAGCAGCTCACCATGAACTTTACATGGTCATTTTCCAGCCTTCTACGCATTTCCCTAAGAACCAACAGAAACTTAGCCAAATATTTCCCAGAGTTTGAATTTGGGATTTTGTGGTCCACAGCCTGAAAGAGCTCCAGGGGCAGCAGTCTTTGTTATGCATCATTACCTTTTCTCTATCCTCTTTAACAAATGAGAAATAAAACAGTGAATTACAGGATTAAGCAGCTGAACGTGGGTTCTGCCAAGAGTGCTGAGACCCACTGCAGCCCGGGAAGGGGTTTCACATGTGCCTTTGGATACAATACTGTCTTTGCCACGTGTTACCATTTTCCTAAGAGAGTATCTCTCACCTATCAAGTGCCCCAGTCCTCCTGGCAAAATTCCAAAAACCACTAGAGCAGTCCCTGTTTGCATCTTTTTTGACTGCTGTCAGGCACTGCATCCTCTTTGCTCTGCCCACATTTCTATTCCCTGTCTAAACTCCTGTCCTTGCAAGGAGGGAGCCCTTCTCCCATGATGGGCTCCATGGCAGGAGAGCGCTAGATCCCAGTGTTTTAGTGCATGTGGGTGCCTGAGCCCCACAGAGATGCCCAGTTCCCAAAGGAAGCTGGGCACCCCAGAGTTAAGCCTTCGTGCTTTGTCCCAAAGGATTGTAAATCTATATATGGACATATATATGCAGACTCTCACTGCAAAGGTATATTTGCCAACTATGATATGGAAGACTGACTTTCAAAAACAAAATTTTCGAAGGTTTTACAGCTAAGTGCAAAGAACTGGCTAAATGTTCACCTTTCACCGGGATTGGGAAAAAATAATTAGGAAACTGCCTTCCCATTTCATCTGATGCCCCGCAAATACAGAAGCAGAAGGGTGAGCATATATCCCTGACAGTGCGACTGTTTGCAGAGCTGTGTTGGGACCTGGCTCCAAAGAGATGAGCCTGGGGACCTCCACAAAAATCCACTCCACCCAATGCACAGAGCAGCCCCATTACCAACACAAGCGTAGGGGTGCAAACAATTAGAAGAGGGCAGAAACACCTGAGTCCAGCACCGCTGCCAGGGAAAAAGGCTGTGCAGCCACGGCTGCAGGCACCTCAGCATGATTGATCTACAAGCTGAGCTGCAAAGACCAAAGGGGTGAAGTGAAGGAAGGTTGCAGAGGAACACCAAGCAATGAGATGTCCCACCCCAGCTCTGCTATGAGCATTTGTTTCGAACAACAGCTGTTTTCTATAAAGCTGACTTGAAAATTGGTATCTTCCTACTTCTGAGAGAATTTGTTCACTTCATCTTTTTACTGGCAAAAGTACTGTTATTGCTTTTCATTCCTGCCAGCCCTGCAGAGCCACCTCAGCGCTGAGGAGGTGAACCGGAGTCTATTTTGGCATAAAGCAGAAAGAACACAGCTTGATCTCAGATCCCAGGGTGAATTTTCAGTGCTGGCAGTCAAGAAAGTCATGGTTTTATTTGTAAATTAAAAGAGAGGTCAACAGGAAAGTCATTGGGGAAAAAAAAAGAAAAAAGCAAATATGGAACCCTACCATGCAATTTATAGTCTCTTTATAGATGAGAACACAGTTTATATAATGTAATTTGAGTTATAAATAATATTATTGTTTGTTTCAGCCAAAAAGCTGTAGCTCATTTAATTAAGAGAATGGATGTGTTTATATTGTGTTATTCATTACTTTATTGTAAAATATATCTGTAATGATAATCTACAGAAAAGTTACTGCAGCGGCAGGGAAAAGGATAGTAAAAGAACTTACGCAGAGTGTTTCCAGTAAGAAAAAAACCTGAGGATTATTGGATGTCTTTGTTCCTTCATATCAAATAGCTGAAAAAAATAATTTTTAAAGAAAAAAATGTGAATTGACAGATTTGACTTTGGAGTGCAAGTTAAAAAGGGACCGTTTGTACCAGCAAGTCTGGGAGAGAGGCTTAGTCATTTTCTAAACCTGTTCAACACTCAGGGTGTCCCATTCCGTTGGCTGGTATGCAGTGCATACTCAGCAGTAAGCCATACAATATTATATCAATCTTTAATGCTCACTTATTTCAAGCACCATTGATGAGGAATTACTATGTGATGTCAAACAGAAATGTTCACTGCAAAAGAGAAAGAAACATTCTTTTTCAAGTATTGTAAATGAAAACACCATGCAAAAACACAGATATAGCAAAAAATACGTCACGCTGTCCTGAAATCTGAGATGGCAACAGTGGAAGATTTGTGGTAGTTTTCTGAGCCACGTAAATGCTGACATTTAATTTTTACGAAGCTGATGTGAACTTTTTTTTTCCCAGAAAGAAAATAGGAAATGAGGTTTAAGAAAAATAAGACATTAAGCACCGTAAAACAGTAATTTATAATGTCAGGTTGCAATATGTGGAACAGATAATTTCCATCAGGAGTAAGGCAGGTGGAGGGAAAGTAAGAAGAAATACATTCTTGTGAGGCAAGGTTAATGAGGCAAAGGGATGTGATTTGATTTTTAATGAATGGATCCACCCAATGAATATCTACAGCAACACGTATAGCAGGATGTCATGAGCTCTTTCCATGGCTCCCTAATGTGGCTGCCATTTTGTGTGAGGAAGAGGCAGGGGGTGGAAGACTGACAGGGCTCTTCCCCTCGGATCCAGAGACCAAAGTCCAAGCTCTGGTCTGTACTGGTGCCAAAGGCCATTTTCAATAAATCCAGTTATAAATAGAAACTCATCCGTTGAGGCCAGGGACTCAAAGGCAGCTGAATGTGATGCTGGCCACATCACACCCCTGGCTGTCACTAGTTACAGAAAAGGGTATACTTTGTCCATGCTTGCTTGGAAAGCCACATAGGCAGACCTTTGACTCATTTCAATACAGGTTGTGGAGGGTTTAGTGACCTGGATTTACATTAGCAGGGACAAGTGATGTTACAGATATATCCCTGTGATAGTTAATCACAAGGTTCTCAAGCTAAGAAAATCAAAGCCAAGGTGGCTAGGTTACTTCCATCGCTTAAACTGAAGAAAATGTATAAACCTAGGTCTTCAAAAGTAATCTAGATTGTTATTGTTTTATAATAAGTTTTGGCCATATTATTATTTCAGTATTCTGAGGACCACAACCAGCAATTCCTAGTTTTGGGAGCTGGCAAACTTGTGGTGGATGTATGTTGGATCAATCAGCCAGGCAAAAACCAAGTCCAACTGGTACTGAAACTGCAAAGAAAACAAAGGGCACCCTTTCCACAAAAAAAACAGAACTACCATTGAGATATCATTGCTTGGGAAGGAGGGCTAGAGACATCAGGAAGCCACGGCACAGCTCACGTACCCTATGAAAAACTGTGCTGCTACAGGGTCACAATTTACATTATCCCTATGCTGAGCAAAGGGGCAGTCAAAACTGAGTACAGGGAGCAGCTTAAAGAAACTTTTGAATGATAACAAAGGCGTAAATCATCACACAACTTCTGAGGCAGGGACTCTTAGGCGGGATTTCACCAGTGCCAGCTGAACCATCCCTTCTCACCAGAGCAGCAGCACGTTTTGCACCGATGGGCAGTCATGGCAAGGGAATAAAAATCAGAGATTAAATACAGCTCCTGGCACAGCACATCTGGGAGGGAGGCCACCCGTCCTGGTGGGTGTCTGGGTTGAACTCCCCCCAGCCCCTGGGGCACTCGGTCTCAGCCCCCACCAGGGAGAGAACACCCATCCTGGGGGGCATGGAGCCAGAGAGGGGGCTCCACCCAGCAGCACTCAGACCCCAGGGCAGGGGAAAGGTGTGCCCACAAGCCCCACTGCAGCTGGGGTTACCTGGGACCAGGGCATGTCACCAACGCACAGCAACGCCGGGGACCACCCCTTCCATCGTTGTGCACCATCACTTATCCCAAATATAAATAACCCTCCATGAAAGCAAGGAAATAGAAAACCAGTGGGGAAACAGTGCTGTAATAAGAATAAATTATATCTGAGGTGGATGCACTTCGTCAGTAGATTTCTACATCAGATTTTTAAACATCTTCAGTGAAGAAACATGTTAGTTCCTTAGAAAAAACCCACTTCCTTCTGATGAAACGGAGACACGCTGATTGACGATGAGGTTTTGGGGCTTATTAAAGTACTTTGAGGCTTTAACTGAATCTCTGCCTCTGTTACCAAAAATATTCACAGTTTGAGGTTTTTGCTTTTCTGTACCATAGAGGGAAGACCTTCTTGAACCATCTAATTTTGGAATAGCATGAATTCTCAGGACCAATAAAGGGAGCATGCCAAGGTAATAAATCGTTCACTGCTTAGCAAAGAGGAAGAATATGGGGACTCCAGCATGGCAGCAAAGACTTTATAGAATACAGCAGGAGCTTTAACCTTTTACCTTGACTGGAGTTGGCAATCCCTGAGAGTCTATGAGAGGTACCTAAAAAAACCAAGGCTTTTGCCAGTAGGATCAAATTCACTGCAGAGAATCCTTACTCATTCAAAATTCATTAGAAGTCTGTAAATTTAAAATAGTTGAAAGCTGTTGGTATAATAAATGTGACCAAAAATGTGATCAAATCAGGTAAAGCAGAAGAAATAAAATTCATTAATGTAACTTCTATAAGAAATAGTGCCGTTTAAAACAAGTAAAATCAAAGCATAACATAAAGATTACAATAGTAGTAGGGATCGTCAGCATGTATTTATTTTTATTCTAGAAGTTGCTGATTATTTCAGCTACAAAATATGCAAAACCTGAATGATGAATGCAAAAATGGTGCATGTGATATTGCTCTGGTCTGCGCTAATTGTACTAGCAATTGTACTTTTGTACTAGCTTAGATTTCCACAGTCACTCTGTCCTGGTTTCAGCTGGGATGGAATTAATTTTCTTCCTAGTAGCTGGTATAGGGCTGTGTTTTGGATTTAGTATGAGAAGAATGTTGATAACAGACTGATGGTTTAGTTGTTGCTACCTAGTGCTTCCACTAGTCAAGAACTTTTCAGCTTCCCATGCTCTGCCAGGTGCAAAAGAAACTGGGAGGGAGCATAGCCAGGACAGCTGACCCAACTGGCCAATGGAGTATTCCATACCATATGATGTCATGCTCAGTATATAAAGCTGGAGGAAGAAGGAAGGGGGGACGTTCGGAGTGATGCCGTTTGTCTTCCCAAGTCACCGTTACGCGTGATGGAGCCCTGTTTTCCTGGAGATGGCTGAACACCTGCCTGCCAATGGGAAGTAGTGAATGAATTCCTTGTTTTGCTTTGCTTGCACGCACGGCTTTTGCTTTCCCTATTAAACTGTCTTTATCTCAACCCATGAGTTTTTTCACTTTTGTCCTTCGGATTCTCTCCCCCATCCCGCTGGGGCGAGTGAGCTTAAGTGGGTGGGGCTTAGTTGCTGGCTGGGGTTAAACCACTCTAAACATAAACGTCTGTATTTTTGACAAATCTTTAGGGTCTATATACACATTTTTAAATCAGTTGGCTCAGCAAAATGGCTATGAAATCCTATAAGAACAATATGACACACCCCCAGATTGACCAGTTTAAGGCTGAAGACGACCTGTAAGGTATATCATTAATCAAGCAGGTTTAGATCTTTAGTGAATGAATGTGCTGAACAACACTGAATACATTCATGTGATCATATGTTTGGGGAGGTATACTGTGTTTATAGTGTAAGAATACCCTTTGAAAGTTTTATACCCAAATCCTATTGGTTGACTGGAGCTGCTCTAACATTTAAAGGCAGGGAAGGCAGTAGATGAGTCACCTGTGGCCTGAAACAGTGTGGCAGGATGGACATCACTCTTGGCAGGTCAAAAAAAGAACAAAGAACAAACTTACTACAACAGGGGAGTTTATGCACTTAAAGAATAGCATTTCTTTAAACTGCACCTATGTTATACTGCTTTGGCATATTTTCCTCTATCTTTTGGTATTAACTGCAGACTACATAACATGTATTTGTCAAAAGATGAGTGGTAACAGTTTGGGTCCTGTTAAAGCCACAAAGTGAATGGGATTGCTACCGCAACAGCAGGTGGGACAAGTTAGGGGAAAGAGGGAAAAGGGAAAGGCAGTGTTGGAATCTGCTCAGGGCTTTGGTACATTGGCATCCCCCCTCAGCAAGATGAAAATAAGTTTTAGCCATGCAGAAGTTATTGAAGTTATATTTCTTGATATTATGCTTTTTTGTTCTCCAAATTCAGCCATGTAGGTCTGAAAATTCACACAAGTCTGTGAGTTTTCAGGGTTGAAAGAACATCAAATTTTGTGTGTTAAAGGAGAAATTGCATTATTTGAGCATGAAAGACAATGTACATTCGAAGACAGAAATTTCAGCAATTTGATGACAGTACCATTTTAATTCCGATCTGTGTCTGTTGGCATGTATTTCTCAGTAAAAGTGAGGCCAGTGTAACCAGGGACATAGTGCTAGTCTTACTTCTGCTAATTCACTCCACCTCACCTCTGACAAACCAGAAGCCCGAGAGAATAATTTCTCTGAGCCTGTTCCAAACAAATCTTTTCATGTCTTCTCTATTTAGGAAGATCCATAAATTTTGAAGGTATTACAAAAAATAAGTTATACTACTTACTAGGACTCATTCTAATAATTATTATAGAACATAGAATTTTTGCATTTTAATAACTGTATTAATTCTTCTGATATTTCTTTATTTAGATGTATGCCATCGGAGCTGTTTCTGAGCACTACAATAGTTGCTTTGATTTCACATTCTTTTTCTGGCAAAAACACAGGCATTTTCATAATTCTCAGTTGACATTTTAGCATATTAATTTGTTTTCATATAGCTCAGGATTTTTGACTCTTCATACCTGAGACGTGTAATATTTCTAACACATAATTCAGAATACTGCACGGAAGGATATCAATCTAGAATACATCTGAACAATAGCTGTTGGATCTTATAATTTCTCCTGCTCTGCTGGATTTCAGCACTTCAGAAAAATTTTATATATTGAAGATACCTGAATATTTTGCAGTAACATTTTCTTTTCTCTCCTTATTAGTCCCAAGAACATGGATTTCATTCATTTACTGTTTTGTTCAGGTAGCTGCATTTTTCATGCGATTTATTCTGCTGAAGTTTGGAAGGCTTGAAATATGATTAAAATGCAAATTAGAGTGGTAAGTGAACCCCTACAGTTCCGCTAAGATTAAAAATAATGCTTGTCATTATTTTAGAAAACTAGCAATATTAATTTATGTTATTTTAACATAGTTGTGGACATAGGTCTATTGGGCTAGCCCAAGATTCAATGTTTATTCTCTCATAAAAGCAGATAGGCATTAGAGGGTGGCAAAGTCTTCTTAAGGGAAGCACCTGTCTGTCAACCTGACATTGATGTTGCGGGAGAGGCGCTGCTGAGGTATAAAAGAACTACAAAGTTCTACTACTACTCTGCAAAGTGCAGAGCTTTCTACTGTGAAGTATAGAAAGTAATCGCTATTGATGATTAAACTGGATAACATTTCAGAGCTTTAGCAGGCAGCTGGTTCTGTGGTGATCATATAATGGTATTAAGTTTTGTTATTTTTGTGATATTCTGTATAAGAAATCTGTGGGTGTAAAGCCCCACTGTTTCCATAGACATTGAGCATCCAGGTGCGTTATGGTTCATCTTAGTATACCGGCTCTAGACAATCACAAATGTATATATCAGTTTGCACCCTGATCTCTTCCTTTCTTCAGAAAATAGTGGAGATCTTAAAATATCCAGTTCACTGACAAATCAGGTAGTTGCTCAGTCCATGTAGGCTAAAGTAGACTTGGGTGAAGGAGCAAGAAAAGACAACCATATTGTATACTAGTAATTTAGCAGAACTAGCAGCCTCATCTCCATCTCTTCCTGCTCCAGGTGGTCACAATGGACTAGATATGGAGAGGAGGAAAGCTTGTAGCCCTGGAGCTGTGCACAGTTCCCGAGTTGCTCACATGATGCTCCTGTGCTCAAGCTACAGCACATAACCAACAGATTAAAGACTTTGTCATGTGTCTCCCAAGAAAGTTGGTCAGCAGTGATGAAAGAACCTACAGACAACTTAATGTGGCAAACAGAATACTGGTTGTCTTCTTTATCAGTTTTCTCAGGTAATGTGAGAAAATGGGTGTTCCCCCTCTACAAGTGAGATCTGGGAAGAGGCAATAGAGTTGCTCAACATTAGGAAAAGACCAAAGCAGATGTGATCACTTACTTCTCATTCCAGGATTAAATTCTGCCATGAATTGCTGGGTAAAGTATAAGAAAGACCCAGCAGCAAAAGTTTGATTGCAGGAGGCATAGCAACTCACTAAATATCATCAGAAACTTGCTTTAGGCACTGCATAAGTGATTTAAAGTTGATGCATATGAACAGGCAACCTGCCAAGGATTTTGGTCAAGTTGGAGTCAGTAGTACATCAACCCAAAAGCTTTTTATTAAGATATAAGTAATACTGGATATATTAAGGATCAGGCCTCCAAAGGAAAAATGCTAAAATTAAATTCAACACAGAAAATGCTTATATGAAACATAGGAGAAGGACTGAAAGGATGAAAACACTTAAGGAAAAAAACAAGCAATAACTCTGTAAATATAACGACATTTTGTTCATGCAAAAGAAGGAAAGCTGACCTGAATAAAGATAAATTGAAGGGCCACATATTGGCTGATAAAATTCAAGATGAAAATTAAGAGCAGAGGGATAATGAAGGGGACAAGACTGTTCAGAAGAAAACCTACTTCCAACCTTAACTGTATTCACATAGTTCTACTGAATATCTTACGGTGAACAGTAGTATTTTTACAAGATCTCAGGCCATCA